>NW_023504064.1:242500-250000 GCF_904848185.1 Acanthopagrus latus
CAATGCGTCCACTTTTTCGGTCGGATTTACGGTTTTTGAATTATCGGCCTCTGACCGACCAGAGTAGCTCTCACTGGCTCCATTTACTCCAATGTTAATCGGGAAGAGGATTTTCGAAACTGCACCCTTTTTCAACTCGCTGGCATTTCCACATTTCTGACACCAGGACCATGAAACTTGGTGAGCGTGCTCTTTAAGGCATTTCTGGCTTGACCGTGAAAAAATTTTGCTGCTATCATGTATGGTTTTGAATATGTAGCACCAGTTTGACGTCCTGCATGTGAGGCTGAAAGGGCTGAGAAACAGCAGTCCCAGTCCGTTACCGGGGAGCAGGGGGGGGGGGTCGGCAACGATCACCGTGGCAACCGAGATCAGCTGGGCAAGCACAGACAGTCTGTCTGTCTCTCTCTCTCTATCTGTCTGTCTATGCATATATCTCTCTTTATCTGTCTGTCTCTATCTGTCTGTCTCTCTCTCTCTCTATCTGACTGTCTGTCTCTCTCTATCTGTCTCTCTCTATCTCTCTCTATCTGTCTGTCTCTATCTGTCTGTCTCTCTCTCTCTCTATCTGTCTGTCTCTGTCTGACTGTATCTGTCTGCCTCTCTCTCTCTATCTTTCTGTCTCTCTCTCTCTCTATCTGTCTGTCTCTGTCTCTCCCTGTCTCTCTATCTCTCTGTCTTTCTCTCTCTCTCTCTCTGTCTGTCCTTCTCTCTCTCTGTCTCTCTCTCTCTATCTTTCTATCTCTCTCTCTCTATCTGTCTGTCTATACATATATCTCTATCTGTCTGTCTGTCTCTCTCTCTCTATCTGTCTGTCTATGCATATATCTCTCTTTATCTGTCTGTCTCTATCTGTCTGTCTCTCTCTCTCTCTATCTGACTGTCTGTCTCTCTCTATCTGTCTCTCTCTATCTCTCTCTATCTGTCTGTCTCTATCTGTCTGTCTCTCTCTCTCTCTGTCTGTCTCTGTCTGACTGTATCTGTCTGCCTCTCTCTCTCTATCTTTCTGTCTCTCTCTCTCTCTCTCTATCTGTCTGTCTCTGTCTCTCCCTGTCTCTCTATCTCTGTCTTTCTCTCTCTCTCTCTCTGTCTGTCCTTCTCTCTCTCTGCCTCTGTCTCTCTATCTATCTGTCTCTCTCTCTCTCTCTCTCTGTCTGTCCTTCTCTCTCTCTGTCTCTCTCTCTCTATCTTTCTATCTCTCTCTCTCTATCTGTCTGTCTATACATATATCTCTATCTGTCTGTCTGTCTCTCTCTCTATCTGTCTCTCTCTGTCTCTCTCTCTCTCTCTACCTGTCTATCTCTCTCTCTCTCTATCTGTCTGTCTCTATCTCTCTCTCTCTATCTGTCTGTCTATACATATATCTCTCTCTCTCTCTCTATCTGTCTGTCTGTCTCTGTCTCTGTCTCTCTCTCTCTCTCTATCTGTCTATCTGTCTGTCTGCCTCTCTCTCTCTCTCTCTCTCTGGCATACATTGACCTAGGAACACCATTCGAACTTTAAAATGTAGATACAAGTCCAAATTATCAACGTGGAATTCAACTTTTGCTCTAGCTTTCATAGTTTCTTCGTCACGGGGCAAAGCGCACAGCCCACTCTCGCGATTCCCCGGCGGGGAATTGTCTAGTTATTAGTGGGCTGTGCTCGCCAGCCCACTATGGACACCTCTATAGCTCTGCTATAGGGTGTCCATAGTGGGCTGTGCGGAGCACAGCCCACTATTACTATTGCTCGCGCCTCTTCTTAATAATAATATTTTTCATCCTCCCGCTCTTTTTTGGCACTTAACTAGTCCCGCACCGTTTGTCGCACCCACACAAAAATATACCAAAACGTGCGTCTCGATCTGACTCGGTATGCTATCATTCAGATTTTTGAAATACGAATTTTTCGCGTCGTAAGACGCGAAAAACTGCGAAAAATTTCCCATAAGGAATGAATGGGACAAGGTCAAAAATGTCGCAAATTTGCAACGTTTTTCAAACATCTCCTGCTCGGGCATACATTCGCCTAGAAACACCATTCTAACTTTAAAACGTAGGCACAGGTCTTGTCTATTTAAGTTGTATTTGAACTTTTTTCCTACAATGTATAGTTTTTGAACTCTGACCCTTTAACGATGATGAGTGATTTGGGGAAAATTCAGGGTTTTCAATGAGTGTGTATGGCGGAATGTTCGCGCAGCAGAGTGCAGGAGACCAACTGACAGAGTGAGAGAGACTCAAAAAAAACCTCAGAAATTTTCTCTTTCCGTGACGATCCCGGCCACAAATTACGCTCAAAAACAGTGATATTTTCCAGAGTTGTAGCCACACTTGTCTTCTCTCTCACAATGTGTCCGCTTTTTCGGTCGGATTTACGGTTTTTGAATTATCTGCCTCTGACCGACCAGAGGAGCTCTCACTGGCTCCATTTACTCCAATGTTAATCGGGAAGAGGATTTTCGAAACTGCACCCTTTTTCAACTCGCTTGTGTTACCACATTTCGGACACGAGGACCACGAAACTTGGTGAGCGTGTTCTTTAAGGCATTTCTGGCTTGATCGTGAAAAAATTTTGGTGCTATCATGTATGGTTTTGAATATATAGCACCAGTTTGACGTCCTGCATGTGAGGCTGAAAGGGCTGAGAAAACAGCTGTCCCCAGTCCGTTAGCGGGGGGGGGGGGGGGGGTCAGCACGATCACCGTGGCACCCGAGATCAGCTGGGCAAGCACAAACAGTCTGTCTGTCTCTCTCTCTCTATCTGTCTGTCTATGCATATATCTCTCTTCATCTGTCTGTCTCTATCTGTCTGTCTCTCTCTCTTTCTCTATCTGTCTGTCTCTGTCTGTCTGTATCTGTCTTCCTCTCTCTATCTTTCTGTCTCTCTCTCTCTCTATCTGTCTGTCTCTGTCTCTGTCTCTCCCTGTCTCTCTATCTCTCTGTCTTTCTCTCTCTCTCTCTGTCTCTCTGCCTCTCTCTCTCTCTCTATCTATCTGTCTCTCTCTCTCTATCTGTCTCTCTCTATCTGTCTATCTCTCTCTCTCTCTATATCGGTCTGTTTCTCTCTCTCTGTCTGTCTGTCTCTGTCTGTCTGTCTGTCTCTCTCTCTCTCTATCTATCTGTCTCTCTCTCTCTCTATCTGTCTGTCTATACATATATCTCTCTCTCTCTATCTGTCTATCTGTCTGTCTGCCTCTCTCTCTCTCTCTCTCTTTCTCTGGCATACATTGACCTAGGAACACCATTCGAACTTTAAAATGTAGATACAAGTCCAAATTATCAACGTGGAATTCAACTTTTGCTCTAGCTTTCATAGTTTCTTCGTCACGGGGCAAAGCGCACAGCCCACTCTCGCGATTCCCCGGCGGGGAATTGTCTAGTTAGTGGGCTGTGCTCGCCAGCCCACTATGGACACCTCTATAGCTCTGCTATAGGGTGTCCATAGTGGGCTGTGCGGAGCACAGCCCACTATTACTATTGCTCGCGCCTCTTCTTAATAATAATAATATTTTTCATCCTCCCGCTCGTTTTTGGCACTTAACTAGTCCCGCACCGTTTGTCGCACCCACACAAAAATATACCAAAACGTGCGTCTCGATCTGACTCGGTATGCTATCATTCAGATTTTTGAAATACGAATTTTTCGCGTCGTAAGACGCGAAAAACTGCGAAAAATTTCCCATAAGGAATGAATGGGACAAGGTCAAAAATGTCGCAATTTTGCAACGTTTTTCAAGCATCTCCTGCTCGGGCATACATTCGCCTAGAAACACCATTCCAACTTTAAAACGTAGGCACAGGTCTCGTCTATTTAAGTTGTATTTGAACTTTTTTCCTACGATGTATAGTTTTTGAACTCTGACCCTTTAACGATGTTGAGTGATTTCGGGAAAATTCAGGGTTTTCAATGAGTGTGTATGGCGGAATGTTCGCGCAGCAGAGTGCAGGAGACCAACTGACAGAGTGAGAGAGACTCAAAAAAAACCTCAGAAATTTTCTCTTTCCGTGACGATCCCGGCCACAAATTACGCTCAAAAACAGTGATATTTTCCAGAGTTGTAGCCACACTTGTCTTCTCTCTCACAATGTGTCCACTTTTTCGGTCGGATTCACGGTTTTTGAATCATCTGCCTCTGACCGACCAGAGGAGCTCTCACTGGCTCCATTTACTCCCATGTTAATCGGGAAGAGGATTTTCGAAACTGCACCCTTTTTCAACTCGCTGGCATTTCCACATTTCTGACACCAGGACCATGAAACTTGGTGAGCGTGCTCTTTAAGGCATTTCTGGCTTGACCGTGAAAAAATTTTGCTGCTATCATGTATGGTTTTGAATATATAGCACCAGTTTGACGTCCTGCATGTGAGGCTGAAAGGGCTGAGAAACAGCAGTCCCAGTCCGTTACCGGGGAGCAGGGGGGGGGGTCGGCAACGATCACCGTGGCAACCGAGATCAGCTGGGCCAGCACAGACAGTCTGTCTGTCTCTCTCTCTCTATCTCTCTCTATCTTTCTCTGTCTCTGTCTTTGTCTCTCTCTCTCTCTCTCTCTCTATCTGTCTGTCTGTCTCTCTCTCTCTCTCTCTCTCTCTCTCTCTCTATCTTTCTCTGTCTCTGTCTTTGTCTCTCTCTCTCTCTCTCTCTCTCTCTCTGTCTGTCTGTCTCTGTCTATCTGTCTGTCTCTCTCTGCCTGTCTTTCTCTCTCTCTCTCTCTTTATTTGTCTGTCTCTCTCTCTCTCTCTATCTGTCTATCTCTCTCTCTACCTGTCTGTCTCTCTCTCTCTCTCTCTCTACCTGTCTCTCTCTCTCTCTCTCTCTCTACCTGTCTATCTCTCTCTCTCTCTCTCTCTCTCTCTCTCTCTCTACCTGCCTATCTCTCTCTCTCTATCTGTCTGTCCATACATATATCTCTCTCTCTCTGTCAGTCTCTATCTGTCTCTCTCTCTCTCTCTGTCTCTCTGTCTGTCTGTCTCTGTCTTTCTCTCTCTCTCTATCTGTCTGTCTTTCTCGGTCTATCTGTCTGTCTCTTTCTCTATCTCTGTGTTTATTTTCCAACCCACTGTACATTGAGGGCCCTTTTTCTGTCGCTAACTCTTCCCACACCGCTGACTGCATACAAACAAAAAATAGATCACAACGTGTAGCTCGATCTGACTCGGTATGCTATCATGTAGTTTTTCAGAATGTCAATTTTTTCGCGTCGCAAGACGCGAAAAACTGCAAAACATTTCCCATAAGGAATGAATGGGACGAAGTCAAAAAAGTCGCAAATCTCCTGCTCTGGCATACGTTGACCTAGACACACCATTCGAACTATAAAATGTAGATAAAACTTGAAATTATCAACGTGATGTCATACTTTTGCCTTAGCTTTCATAGTTTTTTCGACCCGGGGCAAAGCGCACAGCCCACTCTCGCGATTCCCCGGCGGGGAATTGTCTAGTTAGTGGGCTGTGCTCGCCAGCCCACTATGGACACCTCTATAGCTCTGCTATAGGGTGTCCATAGTGGGCTGTGCGAAGCACAGCCCACTATTACTATTGCTCGCGCCTCTTCTTATTATTATTATTCATCCTCCTTCCGATTTTGGCACTTAACTCGTCTCGCACCGTTTGTCGCACCCAAACAAAAAATATATCAAAACGTGCGTCTCGATCTGACTCGGTATGCTATCATTCAGATTTTTGAAATATTGATTTTTCGCGTCGTAAGACGCGAAAAACTGCGAAAAATTTCCCATAAGGAATGAATGGGACGAGGTCAAAAATGTCGCAAATCTGCAACGTTATTCAAACATCTCCTGCTCGGGCAGAAATTCGCCTAGAAACACCATTCTAACTTTAAAACGTAGGCACAAGTCTCGACTACTTAAGTTGTATTTGAACTTTTTTCCTACGATGTATAGTTTTTGAACTCTGACCCTTTAACGACGATGAGTGATTTCGGGAAAATTCAGGGTTTTCAATGACTGTGTATGGCGGAATGTTCGCGCAGCAGAGTGCAGGAGACCAACTGACAGAGTGAGAGAGGCTCAAAAAAAACCTCAGAAATTTTCTCTTTCCGTGACGATCCCGGCCACAAATTACGCTCAAAAACAGTGATATTTTCCAGAGTTGTAGCCACACTTGTCTTCTCTCTCACAATGTGTCCGCTTTTTCGGTCGGATTTACGGTTTTTGAATCATCTGCCTCTGACCGACCAGAGGAGCTCTCACTGGCTCCATTTACTCCAATGTTAATCGGGAAGAGGATTTTCGAAACTGCACCCTTTTTCAACTCGCTGGCATTTCCACATTTGTGACACCAGGACCATGAAACTTGGTGAGCGTGCTCTTTAAGGCATTTCTGGCTTGACCGTGAAAAAATTTTGCTGCTATCATGTATGGTTTTGAATATATAGCACCAGTTTGACGTCCTGCATGTGAGGCTGAAAGGGCTGAGAAACAGCAGTCCCAGTCCGTTACCGGGGAGCAGGGGGGGGGGTCGGCAACGATCACCGTGGCAACCGAGATCAGCTGGGCCAGCACAGACAGTCTGTCTGTCTCTCTCTCTCTATCTCTCTCTCTATCTGTCTGTCTGTCTGTCTGTCTGTCTCTGTCGCAAGACGCGAAAAACTGCAAAACATTTCCCATAAGGAATGAATGGGACGAAGTCAAAAAAGTCGCAAATCTCCTGCTCTGGCATACGATGACCTAGACACACCATTCGAACTATAAAATGTAGATGAAACTCCAAATGATCAACATGATGTCATACTTTTGCCTTAGCTTTCGTAGTTTCTTCGTCACGGGGCAAAGCGCACAGCCCACTCTCGCGATTCCCCGGCGGGGAATTGTCTAGTTATTATTTTTCATCCTCCCGTGATTTTTTGGCAGTTAACTTGTCTCGCACCGTTTGTCGCACCCAAACAAAAAATATATCAAAACGTGCGTCTCGATCTGACTCGGTATGCTATCATTCAGATTTTTGAAATACGAATTTTTCGCGTCGTAAGACGCGAAAAACTGCGAAAAATTTCCCATAAGGAATGAATGGGACGAGGTCAAAAATGTCGCAAATCTGCAACGTTATTCAAACATCTCCTGCTCGGGCATAAATTCGCCTAGAAACACCATTCTAACTTTAAAACGTAGGCACAAGTCTCGACTACTTAAGTTGTATTTGAACTTTTTTCCTACGATGTATAGTTTTTGAACTCTGACCCTTTAACGACGATGAGTGATTTCGGGAAAATTCAGGGTTTTCAATGAGTGTGTATGGCGGAATGTTCGCGCAGCAGAGTGCAGGAGACCAACTGACAGAGTGAGAGAGGCTCAAAAAAAACCTCAGAAATTTTCTCTTTCCGTGACGATCCCGGCCACAAATTACGCTCGAAAACAGTGATATTTTCCAGAGTTGTAGCCACACTTGTCTTCTCTCTCACAATGTGTCCACTTTTTCGGTCGGATTTACGGTTTTTGAATCATCTGCCTCTGACCGACCAGAGTAGCTCTCACTTCCTCCATTCACTCCAATGTTA
>NW_023504064.1:255000-270000 GCF_904848185.1 Acanthopagrus latus
CCACTCTCGCGATTCCCCGGCGGGGAATTGTCTAGTTAGTGGGCTGTGCTCGCCAGCCCACTATGGACACCTCTATAGCTCTGCTATAGGGTGTCCATAGTGGGCTGTGCGGATCTGTGCGGAGCACAGCCCACTATTACTATTGCTCGCGCCTCTTCTTAATAATAATAATATTTTTCATCCTCCCGCTCGTTTTTGGCACTTAACTAGTCCCGCACCGTTTGTCGCACCCACACAAAAATATACCAAAACGTGCGTCTCGATCTGACTCGGTATGCTATCATTCAGATTTTTGAAATACGAATTTTTCGCGTCGTAAGACGCGAAAAACTGCGAAAAATTTCCCATAAGGAATGAATGGGACGAGGTCAAAAATGTCGCAAATCTGCAACGTCTTTCAAACATCTCCTGCTCTGGCATACGTTGACCTAGAAACACCATTCAAGCTTTAAAACGTAGTCACAAGTCTCGACTATTTAAGTTGTATTTGAACTTTTTTCCTACAATGTACAGTTTTTGAACTCTGACCCTTTAACGATGATGAGTGATTTGGGGAAAATTCAGGGTTTTCAATGAGTGTGTATGGCGGAATGTTCGCGCAGCAGAGTGCAGGACACCAACTGACAGAGTGAGAGAGGCTAAAAAAAAACTCCGAAATTTTTTCTTTCCGTGACGATCCCGGCCACAAATTACGCTCAAAGACAGTGATATTTTCCAGAATTTTAGCCACACTTGTCTTCTCTCTCACAATGTGTCCGTTTTTTCGGTGGGATTTACGGTTTTTGAATTATCTGCCTCTGACCGACCAGAGTAGCTCTCACTTCCTCCATTCACTCCAATGTTAATCGCGAAGAGGATTTTCGAAACTGCACCCTTTTTCAACTCGCTCGTGTTACCACATTTCGGACACGAGGACCACGAAACTTGGTGAGCGTGTTGTTTAAGGCATTTCTGGCTTGATCGTGAAAAAATTTTGGTGCTATCATGTATGGTTTTGAATATATAGCACCAGTTTGACGTCCTGCACGTGAGGCTGAAAGGGCTGAGAAAACAGCTGTCACCAGTCCGTTAGCGGGGGGGGGGGGGGGGGTCAGCACGATCACCGTGGCAACCGAGATCAGCTGGGCAAGCACAGTCTGTCTGTCTGTCTCTCTCTCTTTATCTGTCTGTCTATGCAGATATCTCTCTTCATCTGTCTGTCTCTCTCTCTCTCTATCTGACTGTCTGTCTCTATCTGTCTCTCTCTATCTGTCTCTATCTGTCTGTCTCTATCTGTCTGTCTCTCTCTCTCTCTATCTGTCTGTCTCTGTCTGTCTGTATCTGTCTGCCTCTCTCTCTCTATCTTTCTGTCTCTCTCTCTCTCTCTGTCTGTCTCTGTCTCTCCCTGTCTCTCTATCTCTCTGTCTTTCTCTCTCTCTCTCTGTCTGTCTGCCTCTGTCTCTCTATCTATCTGTCTCTCTCTCTCTCTCTCTCTCTCTGTCTGTCCTTCTCTCTCTCTGTCTCTCTCTCTCTATCTTTCTATCTCTCTCTCACTATCTGTCTGTCTATACATATATCTCTATCTGTCTGTCTGTCTCTCTCTCTATCTGTCTCTCTCTGTCTCTCTGTCTCTCTCTCTCTCTATCTTTCTATCTGTCTCTCTCTATCTGTCTGTCTCTGTCTCTCTCTCTACCTGTCTCTCTCTCTCTCTCTCTCTCTACCTGTCTCTCTCTCTCTCTCTCTCTCTCTCTACCTGCCTATCTCTCTCTCTCTATCTGTCTGTCCATACATATATCTTTCTCTATCTGTCTGTCTGTCTCTCTCTCTCTCTGTCTGTCAGTCTCTATCTGTCTCTCTCTCTCTCTCTGTCTCTCTGTCTTTCTGTCTCTGTCTTTCTCTCTCTCTCTATCTGTCTGTCTTTCTCGGTCTATCTGTCTGTCTCTTTCTCTATCTCTGTGTTTATTTTCCAACCCACTGTACATTGAGGGCCCTTTTTCTGTCGCTAACTTTTCCCACACCGCTGACTGCATACAAACAAACAATAGATCACAACGTGCAGCTCGATCTGACTTGGTATGCTATCATGTAGTTTTTCAGAACGTCAATTTTTTCGCGTCGCAAGACGCGAAAAACTGCAAAACATTTCCCATAAGGAATGAATGGGACGACGTCAAAAAAGTCGCAAATCTCCTGCTCTGGCATACGTTGACCTAGACACACCATTCGAACTACCAAATGTAGATAAAACTCCAAATTATCAACGTGATGTCATACTTTTGCCTTAGCTTTCATAGTTTTTTTGACCCGGGGCAAAGCCCACAGCCCACTCTCGCGATTCCCCGGCGGGGAATTGTCTAGTTATTTTTCATCCTCCCGTGATTTTTTGGCAGTTAACTTGTCTCGCACCGTTTGTCGCACCCAAACAAAAAATATATCAAAACGTGCGTCTCGATCTGACTCGGTATGCTATCATTCAGATTTTTAAAATTTTGATTTTTCGCGTCATAAGACGCGAAAAACTGCGAAAAATTTCCCATAAGGAATGAATGGGACGAGGTCAAAAATGTCGCAAATTTGCAACGTTTTTCAAACATCTCCTGCTCGGGCATACATTCGCCTAGAAACACCATTCCAACTTTAAAACGTAGGCACAAGTCTCGACTATTTAAGTTGTATTTGAACTTTTTTCCTACGATGTATCGTTTTTGAACTCTGACCCTTTAACGATGATGAGTGATTTGGGGAAAATTCAGGGTTTTCAATGAGTGTGTATGGCGGAATGTTCGCGCAGCAGAGTGCAGGAGACCAACTGACAGAGTGAGAGAGCCTCAAAAAAACACTCAGAAATTTTCTCTTTCCGTGACAATCCCGGCCACAAATTATGCTCAAAAACAGTGATATTTTCCAGAGTTTTAGCCACACTTGTCTTCTCTCTCACAATGTGTCCGCTTTTTCGGTCGGATTTACGGTTTTTGAATTATCTGCCTCTGACCGACCAGAGTAGCTCTCACTTCCTCCATTCACTCCAATGTTAATCGCGAAGAGGATTTTCGAAACTGCACCCTTTTTCAACTCGCTCGTGTTACCACATTTCGGACACGAGGACCACGAAACTTGGTGAGCGTGTTCTTTAAGGCATTTCTGGCTTGATCGTGAAAAAATTTTGGTGCTATCATGTATGGTTTTGAATATATAGCACCAGTTTGACGTCCTGCACGTGAGGCTGAAAGGGCTGAGAAAACAGCTGTCACCAGTCCGTTAGCGAGGGGGGGGGGGTCAGCACGATCACCGTGGCAACCGAGATCAGCTGGGCAAGCACAGTCTGTCTGTCTGTCTCTCTCTCTTTATCTGTCTGTCTATGCAGATATCTCTCTTCATCTGTCTGTCTCTCTCTCTCTCTATCTGACTGTCTGTCTCTATCTGTCTCTCTCTATCTGTCTCTATCTGTCTGTCTCTATCTGTCTGTCTCTCTCTCTCTATCTGTCTGTCTCTGTCTGTCTGTATCTGTCTGCCTCTCTCTCTCTATCTTTCTGTCTCTCTCTCTCTCTCTGTCTGTCTCTGTCTCTCCCTGTCTCTCTATCTCTCTGTCTTTCTCTCTCTCTCTCTGTCTGTCTGCCTCTGTCTCTCTATCTATCTGTCTCTCTCTCTCTCTCTCTCTCTCTCTCTCTGTCTGTCCTTCTCTCTCTCTGTCTCTCTCTCTCTATCTTTCTATCTCTCTCTCACTATCTGTCTGTCTATACATATATCTCTATCTGTCTGTCTGTCTCTCTCTCTATCTGTCTCTCTCTGTCTCTCTGTCTCTCTCTCTCTCTATCTTTCTATCTGTCTCTCTCTATCTGTCTGTCTCTGTCTCTCTCTCTACCTGTCTCTCTCTCTCTCTCTCTCTCTACCTGTCTCTCTCTCTCTCTCTCTCTCTCTACCTGCCTATCTCTCTCTCTCTATCTGTCTGTCCATACATATATCTTTCTCTATCTGTCTGTCTGTCTCTCTCTCTCTCTGTCTGTCAGTCTCTATCTGTCTCTCTCTCTCTCTCTGTCTCTCTGTCTTTCTGTCTCTGTCTTTCTCTCTCTCTCTATCTGTCTGTCTTTCTCGGTCTATCTGTCTGTCTCTTTCTCTATCTCTGTGTTTATTTTCCAACCCACTGTACATTGAGGGCCCTTTTTCTGTCGCTAACTCTTCCCACACCGCTGACTGCATACAAACAAACAATAGATCACAACGTGCAGCTCGATCTGACTTGGTATGCTATCATGTAGTTTTTCAGAATGTCAATTTTTTCGCGTCGCAAGACGCGAAAAACTGCAAAACATTTCCCATAAGGAATGAATGGGACGACGTCAAAAAAGTCGCAAATCTCCTGCTCTGGCATACGTTGACCTAGACACACCATTCGAACTACCAAATGTAGATAAAACTCCAAATTATCAACGTGATGTCATACTTTTGCCTTAGCTTTCATAGTTTTTTTGACCCGGGGAAAAGCGCACAGCCCACTCTCGCGATTCCCCGGCGGGGAATTGTCTAGTTAGTGGGCTGTGCTCGCCAGCCCACTATGGACACCTCTATAGCTCTGCTATAGGGTGTCCATAGTGGGCTGTGCGGAGCACAGCCCACTATTACTATTGCTCGCGCCTCTTCTTAATAATAATATTTTTCATCCTCCCGCTCGTTTTTGGCACTTAACTAGTCCCGCACCGTTTGTCGCACCCACACAAAAATATACCAAAACGTGCGTCTCGATCTGACTCGGTATGCTATCATTCAGATTTTTGAAATACGAATTTTTCGCGTCGTAAGACGCGAAAAACTGCGAAAAATTTCCCATAAGGAATGAATGGGACGAGGTCAAAAATGTCGCAAATTTGCAACGTTTTTCAAACATATCCTGCTCGGGTACACATTCGCCTAGAAACACCATTCTAACTTTAAAACGTAGGCACAGGTCTTGTCTATTTAAGTTGTATTTGAACTTTTTTCCTACGATGTATAGTTTTTGAACTCTGACCCTTTAACGACGATGAGTGATTTCGGGAAAATTCAGGGTTTTCAATGAGTGTGTATGGCGGAATGTTCGCGCAGCAGAGTGCAGGAGACCAACTGACAGAGTGAGAGAGACTCAAAAGAACACTCAGAAATTTTCTCTTTCCGTGACGATCCCGGCCACAAATTACGCTCAAAAACAGTGATATTTTCCAGAGTTGTAGCCACACTTGTCTTCTCTCTCACAATGCGTCCACTTTTTCGGTCGGATTTACGGTTTTTGAATCATCTGCCTCTGACCGACCAGAGGAGCTCTCACTGGCTCCATTCACTCCAATGTTAATCGGGAAGAGGTTTTTCGAAACTGCACCCTTTTTGAGATCGCTCCCGTTACCACATTTCTGACACAAGGACCACGAAACTTGGTGAGCTTGTTCTTTAAGGCATTTCTGGCTTGACCGTGAAAAAATTTTGCTGCCATCATGTATGGTTTTGAAGATATGGCACGGGTTTGACGTCCTGCATGTGAGGCTGAAAGGGCTGAGAAACAGCTGTGCCAGTCCGTTACCGGGGGGCGGGGGGGGGGGGGTCAGCAACGATCACCGTGGCAACCAAGATCAGCTGGGACAGCACAGACAGTCTGTCTGTCTCTCTCTCTCTATCTGTCTGTCTATTCATATATCTCTCTTTATCTGTTTGTCTGTCTCTATCTGTCTGTCTCTCTCTCTCTCTCTCTCTACCTGTCTATCTCTCTCTCTCTCTCTACCTGTCTATCTCTCTCTCTCTCTACCTGTCTATCTCTCTCTCTCTCTCTATCTGTCTGTCTCTATCTGTCTGTCTGTCTGTCTCTCTCTCTGTCTGTGTCTGTCTCTCTCTCTCTCTCTCTCTCTTTCTCTGTCTCTGTCTTTGTCTCTCTCTCTCTCTCTCTCTCTCTCTATCTGTCTGTCTGTCTCTGTCTATCTGTCTGTCTCTATCTGCCTGTCTTTCTCTCTCTCTCTCTCTCTCTCTCTCTTTATTTGTCTGTCTCTCTCTCTCTCTATCTGTCTATCTCTCTCGCTCTCTACCTGTCTGTCTCTCTCTCTCTCTACCTGTCTCTCTCTCTCTCTACCTGTCTCTCTCTCTCTCTCTACCTATCTATCTCTCTCTCTCTACCTGCCTATCTCTCTCTCTCTCTCTCTCTATCTGTCTGTCTATACATATATCTCTCTCTATCTCTGTCTCTCTCTGTCTCTCTCTCTCTCTCTCTCTCTCTGTCAGTCTCTATCTGTCTGTCTCTCTCTCTCTGTCTCTCTGACTGTCTGTCTCTGTCTTTCTCTCTCTCTCTATCTGTCTGTCTTTCTCGGTCTATCTGTCTGTCTCTTTCTCTATCTCTGTGTTTATTTTCCAATCAACTGTACATTGAGGGCCCTTTTTTCTGTCACTAACTCTTCCCACACCGCTGACTGCATACAAACAAACAATAGATCACAACGTGCAGGTCGATCTGACTTGGTATGCTATCATGTAGTTTTTCAGAATGTCAATTTTTTCGCGTCGCAAGACGCGAAAAACTGCCAAACATTTCCCATAAGGAATGAATGGGACGAAGTCAAAAAAGTCGCAAATCTCCTTCTCTGGCATACGTTGACCTAGACACACCATTCGAACTGTAAAATGTACATACAAGTCCAAATTATCAACGTGATGTCATACTTTTGCCTTAGCTTTCATAGTTTTTTCGTCACGGGGCAAAGCGCACAGCCCACTCTCGCGATTCCCCGGCGGGGAATTGTCTAGTGTTTATTTTACAATCCACTGTACATTGAGAGCCATTTTTTCTGTCGCTAACTCGTCCCACACCGTTGAGTGCACACAAACAAACAATACATCAAAACATGCGGTTCGATCTGACTCGGTATGCTATCATTCAGTTTTTCAGAATATCAATTTTTGGCGTCGTAAGACGCGAAAAACTGCCAAATATTTCCCATAAGGAATGAATGGGACGTTGTAAAAATGTCGCAAATCTGCAACGTTATTCAAACGTCTCCTGCTCTGGCATACATTCACCTAGAAACACCATTCAAACTTTAAAATGTAGGCACAAATCCTGTGTATTAGAGGTGTCTTCAACTTTTTTCCTATACTGTGTAGTTTTTGAATGCTGGCCCTTGAAAGATGGTGAGGGAAATTTTCTCTTTACATGACGCTCCCAGCCACAAATTTCACTCAAAAACAGTGAAATTTTCCAGAGTTGTAGCCACACTTGTCTTCTTTCTCCCAATGTGTCTATTTTCTCGGTGGGATTCACGGTTTTTGAATTATCTGCCCCTAACCAACAAGAGTAGCTCTCAACTGTCCCATTAACTCCATTGTAAATCAGGAAGAGGATTTGCAAAACTGCACCCTTCTCTAACTCGCTCCTATTGCCACATTTCTCAAAGTGGGACCACAAAACTTGGTGACTGCGTTATTTAAGGCCATTCCCGCTTGATGGTGGAGAAATTTTGCTGATACCATGTTTGCTTTTTCGTCACGGGGCAAAGCGCACAGCCCACTCTCGCGATTCCCCGGCGGGGAATTGTCTAGTTATTATTCTTCCTCCCGTGATTTTTTGGCAGTTAACTTGTCTCGCACCGTTTGTCGCACCCAAACAAAAAATATATCAAAACGTGCGTCTCGATCTGACTCGGTATGCTATCATTCAGATTTTTGAAATATGAATTTTTCGCGTCGTAAGACGCGAAAAACTGCGAAAAATTTCCCATAAGGAATGAATGGGACGAGGTCAAAAATGTCGCAAATCTGCAACGTTTTTCAAACATCTCCTGCTCTGGCATACGTTCGCCTAGAAACACCATTCCAACTTTAAAACGTAGGCACAGGTCTCGTCTATTTAAGTTGTATTTGAACTTTTTTCCTACGATGTATAGTTTTTGAACTGTGACCCTTTAACCATGATGAGTGATTTGGGGAAAATTCAGGGTTTTCAATGAGTGTGTATGGCGGAATGTTCGCGCAGCAGAGTGCAGGAGACCAACTGACAGAGTGAGAGAGACTAAAAAAAAAACTCCGAAATTTTCTCTTTCTATGACGATATCGGCCACAAATTACACTCAATAACAGTGATATTTTCCAGAGTTGTAGCCACACTTGTCTTCACTCTCACAATGTGCCCACTTTTTCGGTGGGATTCACGGTTTTTGAATCATCTGCCTCTGACCGACCAGAGGAGCTCTCACTGGCTCCATTCACTCCAATGTTAATCGGGAAGAGGTTTTTGGAAACTGCACCCTTTTTGAGATCGCTCCCGTTACCACATTTCTGACACAATGACCACGAAACTTGGTGAGCCTGCTCTTTAAGGCATTTCTGGCTTGACCGTGAAAAAAATTTGCTGCTATCATGTATGGTTTTGAAAATATAGCACCAGTTTGATGTCCTGCATGTGACGCTGAAAGGGCTGAGAAACAGCTGTGCCATTCTGTTACCGGGGGGGGGGGGGGTCAGCAACGATCACCGTGGCAACCAAGATCAGCTGGGCCAGCACAGACAGTCTGTCTGTCTCTCTCTCTCTATCTGTCTGTCTATGCATATATCTCCCTTTATCTGTCTGTCTGTCTCTGTCTGTCTCTCTCTGTGTCTACCTGTCTGTCTCTCTCTCTCTCTACCTGTCTATCTCTCTCTCTCTCTCTCTCTACTTGTCTATCTCTCTCTCTCTCTCTACCTGTGTATCTCTCTCTCTCTCTACCTGTCTATCTCTCTCTCTCTCTCTACCTGTCTATCTCTCTCTCTCTGTATCTGTCTGTCTCTGTCTGTCTGTCTCTCTCTCTCTATCTTTCTCTGTCTCTGTCTTTGTCTCTCTCTCTCTCTATCTGTCTGTCTGTCTCTATCTCTCTGTCTGTCTCTCTGTCTGTCTCTGTCTCTCTCTCTTTATTTGTCTCTCTCTCTCTCTCTATCTATCTGTCTATCTCTCTCTCTCTCTACCTGTTTGTCTGTCTGTCTCTCTCTACCTTTCTCTCTCTCTCTCTCTCTCTCTCACTCTCTCTCTACCTGTTGCTCTCTCTCTCTCTCTACCTGTCTATCTCTCTCTCTACCTGTCTCTCTCTCTCTCTCTACCTGTCTATCTCTCTCTACCTGTCTATCTCTCTCTCTCTCTCTATCTGTCTGTCCATACATATATCTCTCTCTATCTGTCTGTCTCTATCTGTCTGTCTCTCCATTCAAACTGTAAAATGTACATACAAGTCCAAATTATCAAGGTGATCTCATACTTTTGCCTTAGCTTTCATAGTTTTTTCATCACGGGACAAAGCGCACAGCCCACTCTCGCGATTCCCCGGCGGGGAATTGTCTAGTGTTTATTTTACAATCCACTTTACAATGAGAGCTCTTTTTTCTGTCGCTAACTGGTCCCACACCGTTGAGCGCACACAAACAAACAATACGTCAAAACGTGCGGTTCGATCTGACTCGGTATGCTATCATTCAGTTTTTCAGAATATCAATTTTTCGCGACGTAAGACGCGAAAAACTGCCAAACATTTCCCATAAGGAATGAATGGGACGAGGTCAAAAAGGTCGCAAATCTTCTACATTTTTCAAACATCTCCTGCTCTGGCATACGTTGCCCTAGACACACCATTCAAACTTTAAAATGTCGGCACAAATCCTGTGTATTAGAGGTGTCTTCAACTTTTTTCCTATACTGTGTAGTTTTTGAATGCTGGCCCTTGAAAGATGTTGAGGGAAATTTTCTCTTTACATGACGCTCCCAGCCACAAATTTCACTCAAAAACAGTGAAATTTTCCAAAGTTGTAGCCATACTTGTCTTCTTTCTCCCAATGTGTCTATTTTCTCAGTGGGATTCATGGTTTTTGAATTATCGGCCCCTAACCAACAAGAGTAGGTCTCAACTGTCCCATTAACTCCATTGTAAATCAGGAAGAGGATTTGCAAAACTGCACCCTTCTCTAACTCGCTCCTATTGCCACATTTCTCAAAGTGGGACCACAACACTTGGTGACTGTGTTATTTAAGGCCATTCCCGCTTGATGGTGTAGTAATTTTGCTGATGCCATGTTTGCTTTTTCGTCACGGGGCAAAGCGCACAGCCCACTCTCGCGATTCCCCGGCGGGGAATTGTCTAGTGTTTATTTTGCAATCCACTTTACAATGAGAGCTCTTTTTTCTGTCGCTAACTCGTCCCACACCGTTGAGCGCACACAAACAAACAATATGTCAAAACGTGCGGTTCGATCTGACTCGGTATGCTATCATTCAGTTTTTAAGAATATCAATTTTTCGCGACGTAAAACGCGAAAAACTGCCAAACATTTCCCATAAGGAATGAATGGGACGTTGTAAAAATGTCGCAAATCTGCAACGTTTTTCAAACATCTCCTGCTCTGGCATACATTCACCTAGAAACACCATTCAAACTTTAAAATGTCGGCACAAATCCTGTTTATTAGAGGTGTGTTCAACTTTTTTCTTATGCTGTGTAGTTTTTGAATGCTGGCCCTTGAAAGATGGTAAGGGAAATTTTCTCTTTAGATGATGCTCCCAGCCACAAATTTCACTCAAAAACAGTGAAATTTTCCAGAGTTGTAGCCACACTTGTCTTCTTTCTCCCAATGTGTCTATTTTCTCGGTGGGATTCACGGTTTTTGAATTATCTGCCCCTAACCAACAAGAGTAGCTCTCAACTGTCCCATTAACTCCATTGTAAATCAGGAAGAGGATTTGCAAAACTGCACCCTTCTCTAACTCGCTCCTATTGCCACATTTCTCAAAGTGGGACCACAAAACTTGGTGACTGTGTTATTTAAGGCCATTCCCGCTTGATGGTGGAGAAATTTTGCTGATACCATGTTTGCTTTTTCGTCATGGGGCAAAGCGCACAGCCCACTCTCGCGATTCCCCGGCGGGGAATTGTCTAGTAATATTTTTCATCCTCCCGCTCGTTTTTGGCACTTAACTAGTCCCGCACCGTTTGTCGCACCCACACAAAAATATACCAAAACGTGCGTCTCGATCTGACTCGGTATGCTATCATTCAGATTTTTGAAATACGAATTTTTCGCGTCGTAAGACGCGAAAAACTGCGAAAAATTTCCCATAAGGAATGAATGGGACGAGGTCAAAAATGTCGCAAATTTGCAACGTTTTTCAAACATCTCCTGCTCGGGCATACATTCGCCTAGAAACACCATTCCAACTTTAAAACGTAGGCACAAGTCTCGACTATTTAAGTTGTATTTGAACTTTTTTCCTACGATGTATAGTTTTTGAACTCTGACCCTTTAACGATGATGAGTGATTTGGGGAAAATTCAGGGTTTTCAATGAGTGTGTATGGCGGAATGTTCGCGCAGCAGAGTGCAGGAGACCAACTGACAGAGTGAGAGAGCCTCAAAAAAACACTCAGAAATTTTCTCTTTCCGTGACAATCCCGGCCACAAATTATGCTCAAAAACAGTGATATTTTCCAGAGTTTTAGCCACACTTGTCTTCTCTCTCACAATGTGTCCGCTTTTTCGGTCGGATTTACGGTTTTTGAATTATCTGCCTCTGACCGACCAGAGTAGCTCTCACTTTCTCCATTCACTCCAATGTTAATCGCGAAGAGGATTTTCGAAACTGCACCCTTTTTCAACTCGCTCGTGTTACCACATTTCGGACACGAGGACCACGAAACTTGGTGAGCGTGTTCTTTAAGGCATTTCTGGCTTGATCGTGAAAAAATTTTGGTGCTATCATGTATGGTTTTGAATATATAGCACCAGTTTGACGTCCTGCATGTGAGGCTGAAAGGGCTGAGAAAACAGCTGTCCCCAGTCCGTTAGCGGGGGGGGGGGGTCAGCACGATCACCGTGGCAACCGAGATCTATGCATATATCTCTCTTTATCTGTCTGTCTCTATCTGTCTGTCTCTCTCTCTCTCTCTCTATCTGACTGTCTGTCTCTCTCTATCTGTCTCTCTCTATCTCTCTCTATCTGTCTGTCTCTATCTGTCTGTCTGTCTCTCTCTCTATCTGTCTGTCTCTGTCTGTCTGTATCTGTCTGCCTCTCTCTCTCTATCTTTCTGTCTCTCTCTCTCTCTATCTGTCTGTCTCTGTCTCTGTCTCTCCCTGTCTCTCTATCTCTCTGTCTTTCTCTCTCTCTCTCTGTCTGTCTGCCTCTGTCTCTCTATCTATCTGTCTCTCTCTCTCTCTCTCTCTCTCTCTCTCTCTCTGTCTGTCCTTCTCTCTCTCTGTCTCTCTCTCTCTATCTTTCTATCTCTCTCTCTCTATCTGTCTGTCTATACATATATCTCTATCTGTCTGTCTGTCTCTCTCTCTATCTGTCTCTCTCTGTCTCTCTGTCTCTCTCTCTCTCTATCTTTCTATCTGTCTCTCTCTATCTGTCTATCTCTCTCTCTCTATCTCTCTCTCTCTATATATCGGTCTGTTTCTCTCTCTCTGTTTGTCTGTCTCTGTCTGTCTGTCTGTCTCTCTCTCTCTCTCTATCTATCTGTCTCTCTCTCTCTATCTGTCTGTCTATACATATCTCTCTCTCTCTCTCTCTCTCTGTCTGTCTGTCTGTCTCTGTCTCTCTCTCTCTCTCTCTATCTGTCTGTCTGCCTCTCTCTCTCTCTCTCTCTCTCTCTCTGGCATACATTGACCTAGGAACACCATTCGAACTTTAAAATGTAGATACAAGTCCAAATTATCAACGTGGAATTCAACTTTTGCTCTAGCTTTCATTGTTTCTTCGTCACGGGGCAAAGCGCACAGCCCACTCTCGCGATTCCCCGGCGGGGAATTGTCTAGTTATTAGTGGGCTGTGCTCGCCAGCCCACTATGGACACCTCTATAGCTCTGCTATAGGGTGTCCATAGTGGGCTGTGCGAAGCTGTGCCTCTTCTTCTTATTATTTTTCATCCTCCCGCTCTTTTTCGGCAGCTAACTAGTCCCGCACCGTTTGTCGCACACAAACAAAAAATATATCAAAACGTGCGTCTTGATCTGACTCGGTATGCTATCATTCAGATTTTTGAAATTCGAATTTTTCGCGTCGTAAGACGCGAAAAACTGCGAAATATTTCACATAAGGAATGAATGGGACGGGGTCAAAAACGTCGCAAATCTGCAACGTTATTCAAACATCTCCTGCTCTGGCATACGTGCGCCTAGAAACACCATTCTAACTTTAAAACGTAGGCACAAGTCTCGACTAATTAAGTTGTATTTGAACTTTTTTCCTACGATGTATAGTTTTTGAACTCTGACCCTTTAACGACGATGAGTGATTTCGGGAAAATTCAGGGTTTTCAATGAGTGTGTATGGCGGAATGTTCGCGCAGCAGAGTGCAGGAGACCAACTGACAGAGTGAGAGAGCCTCAAAAAAACACTCAGAAATTTTCTCTTTCCGTGACGATCCCGGCCACAAATTATGCTCAAAAACAGTGATATTTTCCAGAGTTTTAGCCACACTTGTCTTCTCTCTCACAATGTGTCCGCTTTTTCGGTCGGATTTACGGTTTTTGAATTATCTGCCTCTGACCGACCAGAGTAGCTCTCACTTCCTCCATTCACTCCAATGTTAATCGCGAAGAGGATTTTCGAAACTGCACCCTTTTTCAACTCGCTCGTGTTACCACATTTCGGACACGAGGACCACGAAACTTGGTGAGCGTGTTCTTTAAGGCATTTCTGGCTTGATTGTGAAAAAATTTTGGTGCTATCATGTAAGGTTTTGAATATATAGCACCAGTTTGACGTCCTGCATGTGAGGCTGAAAGGGCTGAGAAAACAGCTGTCCCCAGTCCGTTAGCGGGGGGGGGGGGGGGGTCAGCACGATCACCGTGGCAACCGAGATCAGCTGGGCAAGCACAGACAGTCTGTCTGTCTCTCTCTCTCTATCTGTCTGTCTATGCATATATCTCTCTTTATCTGTCTGTCTCTATCTGTCTGTCTCTCTCTCTCTCTATCTGTCTGTCTCTGTCTGTCTGTATCTGTCTGCCTCTCTCTCTCTATCTTTCTGTCTCTCTCTCTATCTGTCTGTCTCTGTCTGTCTGTATCTGTCTGCCTCTCTCTCTCTATCTTTCTGTCTCTCTCTCTCTCTATCTGTCTGTCTCTGTCTCTGTCTCTCCCTGTCTCTCTATCTCTCTGTCTTTCTCTCTCTCTCTCTGTCTGTCTGCCTCTGTCTCTCTATCTATCTGTCTCTCTCTCTCTCTCTCTCTCTCTCTCTCTCTCTCTCTGTCTGTCCTTCTCTCTCTCTGTCTCTCTCTCTCTCTGTCTGTCTATACATATATCTCTATCTGTCTGTCTGTCTGTCTCTCTATCTGTCTCTCTCTGTCTCTCTGTCTCTCTCTCTCTCTATCTTTCTATCTGTCTCTCTCTATCTGTCTATCTCTCTCTCTCTCTCTCTCTCTCTCTCTCTCTCTCTCTCTATATCGGTCTGTTTCTCTCTCTCTGTCTGTCTGTCTCTGTCTGTCTGTCTCTCTCTCTCTATCTGTCTGTCTATGCATATATCTCTCTTTATCTGTCTGTCTCTATCTGTCTGTCTCTCTCTCTCTATCTGACTGTCTGTCTCTCTCTATCTGTCTCTCTCTATCTCTCTCTATCTGTCTGTCTATCTGTCTGTCTCTCTCTCTCTATCTGTCTGTCACTGTCTGTCTGTATCTGTCTGCCTCTCTCTCTCTATCTTTCTGTCTCTCTCTCTCTATCTGTCTGTCTCTGTCTCTGTCTCTCCCTGTCTCTCTATCTCGCTGTCTTTCTCTCTCTCTCTCTGTCTGTCTGCCTCTGTCTCTCTATCTATCTGTCTCTCTCTCTCTCTCTCTCTCTCTGTCTGTCCTTCTCTCTCTCTGTCTCTCTCTCTCTATCTTTCTATCTCTCTCTCTCTGTCTGTCTATACATATATCTCTATCTGTTTGTCTGTCTCTCTCTCTATCTGTCTCTCTCTGTCTCTCTGTCTCTCTCTCTCTCTATCTTTCTATCTGTCTCTGTCTGTCTGTCTCTCTCTCTCTCTCTCTCTCTCTCTCTCTATCTGTCTCTCTCTCTCTATCTGTCTGTCTA
>NW_023504064.1:275000-400000 GCF_904848185.1 Acanthopagrus latus
AACCACTGATCCGGCTCTGCTCGATACCCTTTGACCTCATCGTAGGTAAGTACCTATTATGTCTGATATTAGCATACTGAAATCGTTAATAAAAATGGATTTTATTGAAGCTAGACATTACTATCTCTCGCATGATCACGATAACTCATGATTTCGGGAAAAAAATGAATGTTATTGTTAATGATCGGTCTGTTTCAGCAATATTAATCCGGAGGTACTTGGCTCAAAGTCACCGGTGTTAGCGCGGCCTAACGTTTTATATACCGGAGCCGAGTAGCGCCGTTAGCTCGTCCTAATATTGTTGTATTGAAACAGACTGACGGAGCTCCGTTAGTGGAGTGTCAAGTGCACAGATAGCTAACGTTAGCTGTTAGCTCCGCTACCCGGAGCCCAGTAGCTCCAGGCCAACAGCGGAGTGTCAAGTGCACAGATAACTAACAGCTAACGGACCTCCATTAGCTGTTAGCTCCGCTACCCGGAGCCCCGTAGCTCCAGGCCAACAGCGGTTAGCAAAGCTATAGGGGTCCATAAGTTTATGATATGTCTGTCTCGGTAACAGTAACGGGGATCCGTCAGTCTGTTTCAATACAACAATGTTAAGACGAGTCAATGGCGCTACTCGGCTCTGGTATGTAAAACATTAGGCCGCGATCTAAGCCAACAGCGGTGACTTTGCTTTTTCTATAAAGAAACATTAACCGGAGCGAAAAGCTAACTGCGCTAACCGTGCTAACATCCGTACACCTTTAACAAAAGTGAGGTAGTTGAATCTAACTGTCGTGATTTTGGGAAGATTAATTGTTTATGGTCGATGTGTTTCTATGTAAGGTCGATCTGTTTATATATAAGATCACTGAGCTAAAAGCTAAAACGTTAGGCCGCGCTAGATGCTAACTGCGCGAACCTTGTCTTTGTTCTCTCGCAGCGCGAAGGATAGCCATTAGCTAGATGCTAACTGCGCGAACCTTCGCCTTTTGTTCTCTCACGGCGCGAACGGTAGCCATTTTTCTCTCCGGGTGCGAATTGTACTGTCATGTCTAGGTCCTTAACACGGGTCAGATTTGTACTTGGAGATATTACACTCATTATTTTGGGATTTTTTTTGTTTGTTTTTTCTGTTTTCATACAAGAATATTAACTCAAGCTAAAAGCTGTATTTCATATCTAATTGTGTATATTGTGACTAGTATTTAATACTCCCTTCTGTCTACTGAAAAACACATTTCTCCTGTTTGTGATAAGATGTGATTAAATGCTTTTCTATGTAGTTAGATAAATATCATACTTTAGATGTACCATACACTTTTACAATCTACCTTGATTACATAGAAAAGGAAGCATTTTCATACATGACTATTTTTGCTTTTGGTAATAAATGTGCATTCAGATGTTGATAAAATCCCGTACATTTGTTGTTGGGGTTAGTTATTTTTATCTTGTGTGTTATATTCATCATGTCATAGTAATTCTTTGTTCTTAGGAATAAACGATTTGATACTGTGTAGTATAAAATTGATATAATAATTACTATAAATGATAATTAAAATACTATAACATAGAATTATTTGAAGAAATACTGTGCCCAAAAACACACAAATTATGACAAGTACAGATGTTTAACTTGTGTCTGTTATGATATTAATTTGTTTCTAACACTGACTCGTAACATCTGAGAGACATTTATCTTTTTATTGCCTATTTTCTTTGACAAGATTAAAGGGTTCCTTTGCTGAGAGTGACCGCTGACAGCTGAGAGTGACCGTCATCGTTGATCCATTGCCCTCAACCTTCACAGAGCAGTATCACCACATCACCTACACACACACAATCACCACATCTTCATCTATTTATCAAATATCATTTTATATATAAGATTATATTAGGTTGTCTTAGATTAGTTTACGTTACATTAGGTGGTTTAGGTTTAGGTCAGTTTTACAAGCATTTCTCTTGTTGTTTTTCTCTTGTTTTTATCTTCCATCAGCAGGATGCCAAGGAAGTCGAGGCGGTCTGTGGTGTTGAAGCAGCGCTGGAGGAAGCTCAACCTGGAGGAGCTGAGGTCTTCCCCCACCCCCCCGGAGGTACTTACACAGTAGATAAGCCTCTGTGTCGCAGTGACAACTGTCTGCATGAAAATGGCTGTAGAAATGTTGCATCTATTGCTTTCTCCTGAACTGCTGAGTTCTGAATGTCTGCCATGTCTTTTGATGTTAATGTTTCATCAGACGGTGTCCCCCCCGGCTGGAGAGGAGCCTTCCAGAGGGTCAAGGACCAAGAGGACCAGGGAGACCCACCCCCCCTGCTCCCGAGCTCCAGTCGGCAACGTATGTTCCTACCTCACACACACACACACAATGAGACATGTTTTATTATATTTTGTTTTAACTTGTATGTCTTTATCTTATGCTTGTTGTTATGATTATTGTTAATTTATATATTTTTTTTTTGTCTTTAATCTGTCATCAGGCAGTTGGATCTTCACCCCCAGCCAAGCCTTTCTGGAGCCCGGAGGATGTGCAAGTTCGTGCACGTAAGTATCTACTTGTTTTTATCCCTAAGTGATCAATAAATTAATTCATCATCAATATTGAACTTTTTAAACAGGTTTTCCTGTACTTTTTTACTGGTATAAACAAGTGATTGTTGATATTTCCTAGTAGCCTTTCCTTCATCAGTTTAACCTTTTATCTGTTTTGTACTTTACCAAACAGGCCGCGGTACCGGTTACCGCCATCGGGTGAAGACGTGGCCAACTTCGAAGCTCACTGGACGGAGCCACAAGTTGGTCATCCCACCGGAGTCTCCTGGCAAGCAGGTGCTATTATTGTCCAGTTTATGAAGGAAGTAATTGATCTTGAGAGGGATTAATGATTTTCATGCTAATGAAATTTTCTTTTTTGTTGCAGTTTGTTCTGATTGTTGGGGACTCCCATCTCCGGGCCATCGTGGACCGCTTCGCCAAGATGCCAGAAGGAAAGTTTTCTTTTGGTATCATGTCGACCCCTGGGGCCCATGCTTCTCAGCTGCGCACTGAGGTCCTACACGCTAAGGTTCCTCAAGACCCTGATGCTGTTTGTGTTCTTGCTCCTAGCAACAACCTGACCGCGAGCAGGACCGTCGACGAGGCAGCCGTCGACTACGCCCGATTCCTCACCGCTGTGAGGAGCCGCTGGTCGAAGGTAGGCTTTTATTTCATGTCTTGCTTGTCCTGTATTCTTAGTAGTTAAACAACACTAGTAGTACATTAGCTACTTTTAATAAGATTAATTGTATGAGCTTTCAAAAATGTGTACTAAATATGGTGTGTGTGTGTGATTTTTTTGAATGAAACTGTCAGTTGGTGTTTTCTAAAATTTTGTTTCCTACAGGTCTTTGTGGTGGACTTTCCTCCCCGCCTGAACGAGGATGAGGAGCACCAGAGGGCCCTTCGCCACGCGTACCATCGCGTGACAGCTCGTATGGGTAGGTAACAAAAAATATCTTGTCAATTAACCCAAGTAAAAGAAATGTACTTAAAAATGTCTGTGATGAACTTAGTCATACATGTGTGAATATTGTAATGACTTTTTTTAAAATGTTTTTAGGTTTGAGGTACTTCTCTGCGGAGGAGTACTTCCCCCGTACGCGCTTGGATCTGTGGAGCAGAGACGGCGTAAGTAGAGTATCTGTGTGATAGGAAAGGTCTAATTTGCTATAATTTCTTGTGTGTCGATATGAAACAGTCGACACGAGCTACCTTTTTGAAGTTAAACTGTCTGTAAATGGATTTGTATTGTCATGTCTGCAGGTTCACCTGAGCGACCGTGAGGGGATGGGGATTCTCACCCAGCTGCTGTGGGCCTCCACCGAGCAGTTCCTCGAGACACCTCCACCTCCCCCGGTGTCTCCTACTCCTTCACAGCCGCTTAGGAAGGTTTCTCCTAAGCTGGTTGTGAAGGGAGAGGTACGTGCTCCTCTGTCTCCTGACCCCTTCCAGTGGAAGGTCGTTGGTCAGAGCAGCAAGGTTAGTAGGGTTTTTCTTTTTTATTTATTATATTATGTGTCTTTACATGTGTTTGTGTACATTTTGGTTCACAGTCATAACTAAAAAGCACCTATTTAATCAAATATGTGATGTGCTTTCCCAGCCGCAGGTTCCTGGTCCGGCCAGCGTGGCTCAGCAGCAGGTGAGTTATTTTTCTTTTTTTTGTTGTTTTTTTCACAACAAGTTAACTGGTTAGTATTTAAACTTTGTGTATTTGACCTGACAAATATTCATTTGTCTTTGGTGTTTTGTCTTCCACAGGAGAAGGAGTCCTTCCTTCCACTGAACCCACGGTGGTTCAGTAGCACGACCCTTTGTGCTATGGAGGAAGTGTCTCCTTCTCAGCTGTCTGACGTGGTGGACGTCCCATCTCCTCCAGCGCGCAAGAAGGTAAATTGTGTGACATCGCTTCTCAGCTGTATTATAACGTTTCTCCTTGGTCCCTTCAGTCACTGGTTCTATGTTTTATTTGACGGTGCAGGTGGCCTCCCCAGTGGCAGCCAGGCGTCATAGGACCACGGAGAGACGCCCCCCCCGCCACCAGTCTCCTGTGAACAACGTATGTTACACAACTGACGCACATAGTCAATGTTTACAGTTGAAATGGTGTCTTCATGGAGACATAACTACATTGTCCACTCTGTCTGAATTTTAACATATTTGTTCTCATCTGTCAACAGCAGGTTGGATCCCCTCCAGCCAGGCTGTCACGGAGACTGGAGGACGACGGCCCCTCCAGCCCGGTTCCTCGGTCCAGGACCACGGATGGAACACCCCCCCGCACCCAAACTTCAGTGACCAACGTATGTTACTCTCTGACACAAGACACAATCTCACTCAGAATACACATTGTGTTCACTGAGACGCGTGAAGTTTAACATATTTGTTCTCATGTGTCAGCAGCTGGTTGGATCCCCTCCAGTCAGGTTGTCCTGTAGTTTGGGTGATCCGGCGACCCCCTGCTGTTCACCGGTTGCGAAGGTAAAGATTATTTCTATTGAATAAAGTTCATAATGTCATCAAAGTCTTCATTTTACTGAATTGTTGGTATTTGTTTTCAGATGGCCAGGCTGAAGACCCCTTCACCGGCTGGACTGTCCCAGACCATTAAAGCTGCAGCCTATCACTCTCCTCGCCCAACTAAGGTATTACTTCCACAACTGACACACACAGAACGCTTATTGTAAAATCAGCTGTAACTGCATTGAACTGCTTCATTTAACATCTCTGATATCCATATCTTTCTCTGCAGTTCACAAATGTCAGTGAGTAATTGAAATACATTTGGAAAACTTGTATCAACTTGCTGCATTGTGTTGCCTCATGTCCAAATATTAACTGGTGTTATGACTTATCACAGACTGCCTGGACACCTTCATCGACCTGCTGGCCCTGGATCATCGATGATGGGCTCTCCACCTCTCATTCGCCTTCCAAAGAGGTAAAGACATTTACATTCAGGTTTATTGTGGGCGTGAACAAGTGTTTGTTCAAGGGAAAGTGTGGTGATGTAAGTGATGAAAAGTGTAAGCGACATGTTTTAATACACTGCCATTGTAGTATAAATTTGAATATTAATGTTTTCATGTGTAAAAGGTGTGACACAAGTACAAGTAGTAGCAAGGGATGTGTGAGATTTAAAGGTCCTTTAAAGCCTCCTTCAGACTTTGGTCAAGATGACAAAGGTTGACGATGGTCTCAAAACATTTAAATTTGAAAAATGGAATAATCTGTGTTGATGTGTTCAAGTCAAGTAATGTGTAAGATTGTCAGCCTTACTATGCTCACGGTTATGCTAATAAGTAGTCCTTTATGATAATGATTATAATTTGTCTTATATTTCAGGTGCCAATTAGTGCTAGTATTAGGGCTAGTCATAGTCAGAGTGACATGAGGTACAGGAAGTTCTCCAGGAACCACCAGTGTACCTGCATGTCCCTGACTTTTCTGGCTTATCTGAACGAGGGCTGTGAGTTTAACACTGCTGCCCTTGATAGAGTGCTGGCAAAGGGAGATTCACTTTATGTAGGTGTAAAACAACAGCTGATCCGGGAAAAAAGATTCCACAGTGACCATCTCGCTGTGGAAGAACTGCCCAAACAAGTCCTGACTGACACAGATATGTGTAATGTCCACATGCCTGAAATCAGGTGTGGACTTGTGAAAGCCAGTGGAAGCCAGGCTTGGTATCTGCCCCTTGCCACACAATTAGAGTGTCTGTCAGGTGACGTTAATCTGGCTTTAGTCATAGTAAGTCCAGAGTGTATTGCAGTTTTCCGTGACCGTTCGGGCAGGTATGGTGTGTTTGATTCACACTCAAGAAATGTGATGGGCTTACCTCACCCCCACGGCACTGCAATTATGAAGACCTTCTCGGAGATCAGTGACTTGGCTGAACACCTGCACAGACTCTTTGCAAATCGCGGCCATTCTGCCAGTTATGAGTTTGTGCCGGTGTCATTCGAAGCCATTGGTTCAAGAGAATGCCCTCAGGCATCTCTGGCACACAGTGTATCCAGGACAGCTCTCCCACGCCCAGCAGCAGCAGAGCGCGTCCTCAACACGGCTCCTGCACCAGCAGCAGCAGAGCGCGTCCTCAAGACGGCTCCTGCACCAGCAGCAGCAGAGCGCGTCCTCAAGACGGCTCCTGCACCACCACCAGCAGCAGAGCGCGTCCTCAAGACGGCTCCTGCACCACCACCAGCAGCAGAGCGCGTCCTCAAGACGGCTCCTGCACCACCACCAGCAGCAGAGCGCGTCCTCAAGACGGCTCCTGCACCACCACCAGCAGCAGAGCGCGTCCTCAAGACGGCTCCTGCACCACCACCAGCAGCAGAGCGCGTCCTCAAGACGGCTCCTGCACCACCACCAGCAGCAAAACTTTTCACAAAGTTGCCAAAGCAACAGCGACGAAGAGCGATGCGTCATGCCAGCAAAAAACACACATTACTGTCTGGTGAAGAAAAAAGGAAAAAAATCGAATATGAAAGGAAAAAGTACAGCAGCTGTCCAGAATTTAGAAGAAAGAAACTCCAAGCACAAAGAAGAAGATATGCCCAAGACAGTCTCCATCAGAATCAGCGATTACTTTCCTTCAAATGTTACTATGAAAATGTTCAAGATAAGAAGAAGGAAGAACTCATCAGAAGATACAGGGAAAATGCTACTTTCAGGAGACAACGGAAGACTTACATTACAAAGAAATACAAGGAGGATGCCACGTTCCGCACCAGACAAAACAAACACTGTAGAGATAGATACAAGCAAGATGCCACGTTCCGCACCAGACAAAACAAACAC
Organism: Acanthopagrus latus; assembly: GCF_904848185.1. Lineage (NCBI taxonomy): Eukaryota > Metazoa > Chordata > Actinopteri > Spariformes > Sparidae > Acanthopagrus > Acanthopagrus latus. Next base: position 282,325 of record NW_023504064.1, read on the forward strand.
TGTAGAGATAGATACCAGGAAGATGCCACGTTCCGCACCAGACAAAACAAACACTGTAGAGATAGATACCAGGAAGATGCCACGTTCCGCACCAGACAAAACAAACACTGTAGAGATAGATACCAGGAAGATGCCACTTTCCGCACCAGACAAAACAAACACTGTAGAGATAGATATCAGTCAGATACAGTGTTTCAGAGCAGACAAAAATTTGTCATGTCTCAGAGATACAACACGGATCAAAGCTATAGCCAAAAGAAAAAGCAAGATTTCAATCTCAGATATCACAGTGATCCGGAATTTAGACGTCGTTTTAATCAACGTTGTAACCAGCGGAGAGGAACCAAATTGGCCACAAATGCTGCCTTTAGCATATTTTACAAGATGCAGAGAGCGCTTAGAATCAGGAGAAAATACAGACAAATTGTGCCACACCGCCCCAAGCCCCTGATTGATCCGGTGATGGAAGCAGCCATAGCTGTCTTTCGTGAGTCCATTAGACATGGACCCACATACATTTGTACCGTTTGTAACAGAACCATGTTTCCTAATCAGGTCAAAGAATGCAAAAGACAAAAATATTGTAAACACGCAAAAGTCGCAGCAGCATGCTTGACAGGAAACTATGTTCACTTTTGTGACAGTGACTGCTCTACCCCTTGCTCTGTGCCACATGAAAGACTGCATGAGTGGATATGCTACACCTGCGACAGCCACCTTAGCAGAGGATGCATACCACCCATGGCAGTCATAAACAATTTGGAGTTGGCGCCCATCCCCCCAGAATTGGCTGCACTTAATGTGCTTGAGAGGCAGCTGATTGCAAAAATCTTGCCATTTGCAAAAATTGTTGCTCTGCCAAAAGGCCAACAGAGAGCAGTCCACGGAGCTGTTGTGTGCGTTCCATCAGAGGTGGAAGCGACCGTCAACAGTCTCCCAAGGCCCAGAGCAGAAGCGCAGCTGCTTCAAGTGAAATTGAAAAGGCACATTAAATACAAAGGTTACCAGCACTTTTACAACGTTAATATGAAGAATGTGCTAGCTGGCCTTGCGAAATTGAAAGAGACACATTCAGAATATAAAGACGTGTTTATCGATGAGACTGCAACTTTTGACTGTCTGCTCGAAGAAGAGGAGCCCATCGAAGAAGAGGAGCTCAGACAAGAAGAGGAGCCCAGCATCCCAGAAGAAGATCGGGATGTCGATTTAGAGGAAATTTTTAAAAGTCAAAACGAGCCAGGACAGTTGGAGGCAGATGAGGAAGAACAGGAGGAGCTGAGACCAGGCCTCTCCCTGGACACTTGCATGCAGCCCCCCGACATTGCACAGGAAATCCTTTCATATGGCGATGGAGTATTTAGTGTTGCACCCGCGCAAGGCAACAAACCGGTTGGTTTTTTCACCATACCAAAGTTAGAGGCCATGGCTTTTCCTGTACAATTTCCGACAGGAGAGAACACATTAGATGAAGCTAGAACCGTCTCCCTGTCCCCGAGCCTCTACTTTAATTCTAGGCTCTTTGCTGCAGATACGCGTTTTGCAAGTGACCAGAGTTATCTTTTCTTTGCGCAGTTTGTTACAGAGACTCACCTCGCGACAAATAGTATGTCTATACAAATGCGCAAAGGAAAGTCGAAAACCAAAGACGGCAGAAGGATTAACAATGTCATGCTCCAGGACAAGGATGAGGTAGAACGGCTCATCATGAGCCAAGATGCAACCAGGTTCATGCAGCCTCTTAGAGGCACTCCAGCCTATTGGAATAAAACGCTTAAAGATGTGCACGCCATGGTTCGTCAAATTGGAAAACCAACATTTTTTGCCACATTTTCCGCTGCTGAGATGAGATGGCCTGAGTTCATAGAGGCCATCAAAGCTCAGCAAGGTGAACAGGGGCTGTTTTCAGATTTGGATTGGAAATCAAAATGTGACATTCTGAGAAGTAACCCCATCACAGTAATGCGCATGTTTGAAAAGAGAGTAGAGGCTCTCATGACGAATCTCATCCTCTCTCCTTCACAGCCGATTGGTGAAGTGGAAGATTATTTTTATCGCGTTGAGTTCCAAGCCAGGGGAAGCCCGCACATCCACATGCTCATTTGGATAAAAGATTCACCTAAATTTGAAGAGGACCCCGATAGTCACATCATGGAATTTATAGATAGATACATTAGTTGCAAAATGCCCGACCCTGACACAGATCCGGAACTCCACAAAATAGTGTCAGAGGTTCAGGTGCACAGCAGGAAACATTCAAAGTCCTGTAAGAAGGGAAATGTAGCCTGCAGGTTCGGCTTTCCAAAACTACCGATGGATAAAACATTCATCACCAGGCCCCCCACTATTAATTGCTACCAAAAAGAGGATCAAGATGATGCAGACTTTGAAGCGCAAATAGAGGAGCAGAAAAGGGCCCTCGCAGAAATGCAAAAATTGGCTAAACAAACGCTCCAACCAGTTAGAGATCTGCTTATGGATCCAGGCGCTTCGTTCAGCAGTTTGACAGACTTGCTTTGCCAGTGCAACTTAACTTACGAGCAATACTTTGCCGCCGCGCAGCGCCTGGCAAACACCCATGTCGTGATGCTGAGGCGCCATCCAAATGATTGTTGGGTTAATGCCTACAATCCTGATTTGCTTAGAGCGTGGAACGCAAACATGGACATCCAGTACGTCATAGACGATTACAGCTGCATCATGTACATGATGTCATATGTAGCGAAACCGGAGCACGAGATGACGGAATTCCTTAAGAACGTCATCAAGGATGTAAAGACATCTGATGTTAACAAGCACGACGAAATGAAACAAATTATGCAGGCCTACTCTAAACACAGAGAGGTCAGCGCTCAAGAGGCTGTAGCCCGTACCTGCAGCTTACGCCTCAAGAAGTGCTCCCGATCCGTGGTGTTTATTCAGACTGACGAGGAAGGTCTGAAAATGAGTCACCCTATGAGTAGACTGGAAAGAATGGAACCCGGATCAGTGGATGTATGGATGTCGGGGTTGCCTGAAAAATACGTCAACAGACCTCTCACTCGAGAGTTTGAACGTATGTGCCTGGCCGAGTTCGCGTCAGACTACAGGGTAGTCTACGGCCGGCAAACGGAAAGCCCGAATGCCCTTCCATTGTTGAACGATGAAGGATTTATTCTAAAGAGAACCGTAGGAAAACCAGCAATCATTAGATTTACTCGCTTCTCTGAGGAAAAAACTCCAGAGAAGTTTTATAGAAGATTGCTGAAACTTTATCTCCCACATCGATCCGACGCCGATCTGAGAGATGAAGCGTACCCCACTTATGAAGAGTTTTATAAGTGTAGCGACAAGTGGGGTATGAGAGTAGAGGAAATAGTGAGGCACAACAAAAAACGTTATGAGGGCCAAGGAAAAAACATGGAAGCTGCGTTTCAACAGCTTCAGGTGTGCGGTCCTCTCGTGAATGCTTGGAACTCTTTTGCGCCGGAAGTTGAAGTTGACCGGCTGGAGTGCCTGGCTGAATGTGAACCTCGCGATCAGGAGCAAAACGGTGAAGATGTCCCAGAATTCGGCACTAAGACGGATAAGGGGAGCTCTATGCCTAGAATAGATGCTCCAGCGTTGAGTCCAGACTTTGTTAGGAAAATGTACCAAAGTCTGAACGAAACTCAGGCTTCCGTTTTCTACAGTGTTCGACAGTGGTGCTTTGAACTAGTCTGGGGCCACAATCCAGAACCATTTTATTACTTCCTGTCGGGAGGGGCTGGATGTGGCAAATCGCATGTGATTAAGTGCATTCACCACGAGGCAACGAGAATTCTGCGCGAGCTCCCGAGATTTCGGGACCACGCAGACATGTCCCAACCCGCAGTGCTGCTGACCGCGTTCACAGGTACAGCAGCATTTAACATATCAGGCAACACGTTGCACTCCATTCTCAAATTACCAAGGTCCTTGAAGCCACCTTATCAAGGTCTTGGGAATGCACTCGACGAAGTCAGAGCAACACTGGCGAACGCTGAGATTCTCATCATCGATGAGGTATCCATGGTCTCTAAAGAGCTATTTGCCTACGTGCATTGGCGATTTCAGCAGATCAGGGGTAATCGGAAGCCATTTGGAGGCATGTCTGTCCTTGCTGTAGGTGACTTTTATCAGCTGCCGCCCCTTGGTAAAGCCAAGCCACTGTGTGTGTACGAGGAGACTGAGTTTGATCTCTGGAAGGATAACTTCAAAATGGTCACCCTGACAGAGATCATGCGACAGAAAGAAGATCGAGCTTTTGCTGAACTCTTGAACCGTCTCAGGGTGAAGCAAAAGGAAGATTCTTTGTTAGATGAAGACAGGCTCTTGCTTACACAGGCAGTGGCTGATAATCAGCATTGCCCAGCCCTGAGTCTACACATCTACGCCACAAACAAAGAAGTAGACCGTCACAACGCCGACATCGTAACTGCTTCCTACAGGGATGCGATTGCCGTTGCAGCTCGTGATTTTCGTAAAGACCCCAGAACTGGCTGCATGACGTTTGTGTCTGGGGAAATTAAAGGACACAAGCGAGATTTGCCCGACAACATAATGGCTGCTCAAGGAGTACGCGTTATGTTGATCCGAAATTTAGATGTGGAAGACGGCCTTGTTAACGGTACATTTGGAACCATTTCTAACATTGTAATTAGAGAACCGGAAGGCGTGAAGATGATTGGACTCCTGCTGGACAATCCTACAGCAGGACAGAGATACCGCAAAAAAATCTTAGGTCCCTCAGATGACTCCGTGTACATCGAAAGATCTGAGGAGAACCTAAGTAACAAGAAAGGGGTTGTTCGCCGGCAGTTCCCCATGAAATTAGCTTTTGCTTGTACGGCCCACAAAGTTCAAGGAATGACCATGCCGTCGGCGGTTGTGTGTCTGAAGCGTGTTTTTGAACCTGGTATGGCGTACGTTGCGCTCAGCCGCACAACCTCGCTTCAAGGTCTCACCATCCTTGACTTTGATGAGAAAAAAATTTATGCTGACCCCAAGATCAAGACAGCCCTGGAAAGTATGCCTCATGCATCTTTCCAGAGCTGTAGACCATTGTTAACGTTTTTGAAATCTATACAACAAACGCCAAAGGTTTTGACAATTGTCCACCACAACACGCAGGGTCTGCCATGTCACATGGTGGACCTGAAAGCACATCACGAGCTCCAACAAGCAGATGTGCTTTGCCTTACAGAGACACATTTGTCAGGGTCCTCTGTAGCTGAAATTTTTCAATTGGAGGGGTACACCATGTTCACACGTAGCAGACAGCTGTCTTACAACAGCTGTGTGAACATGGCCAAAAAAGAGGGAGGTGGAGTTGCGATGTACTGTAGAGACACTGTGCAAGCAGAGCCTCGCAGGTACATGCAACAGGTCACTGATTTGGAGTTTGTTGTCCTTAAAATTGAGGCTCCAGTCAAAGTGCTAATAGCGACTGTGTACAAACCGCCAAGTTTTCAACTGGGAATCTTTCTCCAAAACTTGAAAAACCTCTTGGACTCATTGGACATGTTAAATCACCAGCCCATCATTGTTTGTGGCGATTTTAATGAGGACCACCTTTCCAAGGGAAAAAAAAGTATCAAAGATTTGTTTCAGTCCAGAGGTTACACTCAATTAGTAGCAAATTCGACAACCGAAAAGAACACACTGATTGATCACATTTACATTTCACATCCTGATAAATGTCTTCAATCAGGTGTTCTCCAAACATATTACAGTTACCACAGTCCGGTTTATTGTATTTTGACTGAGTAAAGACTTATCTCCAGCTGTTACATCCAAGACCTGTTGTGCCACGTTTTTACAGCGTACCAGGAGCTGTGGTCCTCTCCGGGTGAGTATAGCATCCGAGTGTTTCTGATTTCAGTTTGTGGTTGATCTCCCTGGTTAGTTAGGGAGTGTGCCAGCTGGGCAGAGCAATCTGTCCTTCCGTCGGTGTACTATTTGTTATTTTGCCTTTTTTATTTTCGAGGCAATCCTGGGTGGAGACATGTTTCTCTGGTGGGGGCGAGCATTTCAGGGCCTTGGTCATTTGGCTGAGGTTTACTGAAGTTTTGCTTTAAAGAAGCCTCGAGCCCAGCACGTCTCAGAAGATAGTTAGGTTTAGTTTGGAGTTAGGCAGGTACCAGGGGGCTTGCTTCATTTGCACTCGGAGATTTGCTCACTAGTGATTGATGTCATTTATTTCACTATTTGGTCTTGTTTAGTCTTTTACTGTGTTTTAGTCTTATGTAATTGTTTTTCATATGTATGTGGTTGCAGTGGCATGTCTTGGCTGGAAATAGTTTAATTGTATAATGTAAATGTGTATGTATGTATTTGTTTATTTTAGAATGGGGTCAGCAACTTTTTTCATGTTCTTATTATCTCTTGAGATGATGAGAGCGACCGGGCCAGTGTGTTAAATGTTTTGTAGTTAATAATTTTGTAAATGCCTTTAAACATTTTTTTAATATATTTATCATGTATTTATTGACATTGTAAAATCTTAACTCATGATGTTCTCATCTATTTAGATGAGAATGGCATGTGTAAGATATGATGTAAGCTGCAATGTAATAGTTAAGCTCATGTAAGAATTACATTGGCTAAGCTAAGCTTACATAATTGATCATGTAATTATGTAATTTAAGGATGTATGTTTAATGAATCATGTGGTTTTTTTTTTTATTATTCATGTATTGTAATTTTTTTTGTGTGTGTTTTTTTTTTGTTTTTTTGTTTTTTTCTGCTGGGTTGTTGTCACCACATTAGCTACGCTAATCTTAGCTAATGTAGTGTAGGAGTGTCAGAGAGATGCAGACCAAGCTGCATGTCAAACCAGGTGCATAACAAAGTAAGTATGTCTCTTTTTGTTTTTTGTTTTTTAAGTGATTGACTTGCATTGAGTGATTTAACTCGATGATGTCATTGTCTTTCTAGGATGATCCAGTGAGAAGGACCCTCTCTCCAGCAAAGACAACAACCCAGAAGAAAATAAGGGAAGTAATATTTCATTAAATTCTCAGCTTTCACTTAAATTGTTTACATCAGTCTTTTGAACCTGTAACTAATTTATGCCTTTTAAATCTGGTAAAATTTATACAGACTACAAGAAGAAGACCTCCAGAGGACTGCAGCAACAATAAGGGAAGTAATGTTTCCTTTAATTCTCAACTTTCACTTCAAATGTTTCCATCAGTCTTCTGAACCTGTAACTAATGTATGCCTTTTAAATCTGGCTAAATGTATACAGACTACAAGAAGAAGACCTCCAGAGGACTGCAGCAACAATAAGGGAAGTAATGTTTCCTTTAATTCTCAACTTTCACTTCAAATGTTTCCATCAGTCTTTTGAACCTGTAACTAATTTATGTCTTTTAAATCTGGCAAAATGTATACAGACTACAGGAAGAAGACCTCCAGAGGACTGCAGCAACAATAAGGGAAGTAATGTTTCCTTTAATTCTCAACTTTCACTTCAAATGTTTCCATCAGTCTTTTGAACCTGTAACTAATTTATGTCTTTTCAATCTGGCAAAATGTATACAGACTACAGGAAGAAGACCTCCAGAGGACTGCAGCAAAAATAAGGGAAGTGATACTGTTTTCTCTTCAAATGTTCACACGATGATTTTGAACTAATTCGTGTCTCACTCTCCACTGAAGAGACAACAACTCTCAGACTCAGGATGAAGACCTCCAGGAAGAAGGCCTCCTGTGCTTGTTTTTTGGAGAGAAATAAATGTCATCTCTGTTACAAGATGTCGGTGTATGCCTGTTGAATTATTATTTGCAAGTTTAGTTTTAGTTTTTAACAATGAAAAGATGAAGACGCTGAGAATGAATGGTAGGTGGTGAAATGAACACGTTGTAGCATTGCATTGTAGTATCATACCTTTGACAATCCTCATTTCCCATTGACAGTGAATGGGGCTGAGTGAAAAAAAATGAAACTTTGTTTTTCAGACATCGACATCTCTGGCATACTTTAACCTGGACACACCATTCGAAGTTTAAAATGTGGATACAAGTCCAAATTATCAATGTGGGATTCAACTTTTTTGGTAGCTTTCATAGTTTTTTCGACCCGGGGCAAAGCGCACAGCCCACTCTCGCGATTCCCCGGCGGGGAATTGTCTAGTAATATTTTTCATCCTCCCGCTCGTTTTTGGCAGCTAACTAGTCCCGCACCGTTTGTCGCACACAAACAAAAAATATATCAAAACGTGCGTCTCGATCTGACTCGGTATGCTATCATTCAGATTTTTGAAATTCGAATTTTTCGCGTCGTAAGACACGAAAAACTGCGAAAAATTTCCCATAAGGAATGAATGGGACGGGGTCAAAAACGTCGCAAATCTGCAACGTTATTCAAACATCTCCTGCTCTGGCATACGTGCGCCTAGAAACACCATTCCAACTTTAAAACGTAGGCACAAGTCTCGACTATTTAAGTTGTATTTGAACTTTTTTCCTACGATGTATAGTTTTTGAACTCTGACCCTTTAACGATGATGAGTGATTTGGGGAAAATTCAGGGTTTTCAATGAGTGTGTATGGCGGAATGTTCGCGCAGCAGAGTGCAGGAGACCAACTGACAGAGTGAGAGAGCCTCAAAAAAACACTCAGAAATTTTCTCTTTCCGTGACGATCCCGGCCACAAATTATGCTCAAAAACAGTGATATTTTCCAGAGTTTTAGCCACCCTTGTCTTCTCTCTCACAATGTGTCCGCTTTTTCGGTCGGATTTACGGTTTTTGAATTATCTGCCTCTGACCGACCAGAGTAGCTCTCACTTCCTCCATTCACTCCAATGTTAATCGCGAAGAGGATTTTCGAAACTGCACCCTTTTTCAACTCGCTCGTGTTACCACATTTCGGACACGAGGACCACGAAACTTTGTGAGCGTGTTCTTTAAGGCATTTCTGGCTTGATCGTGAAAAAATTTTGGTGCTATCATGTATGGTTTTGAATATATAGCACCAGTTTGACGTCCTGCATGTGAGGCTGAAAGGGCTGAGAAAACAGCTGTCCCCAGTCCGTTAGCGGGGTGGGGGGGTCAGCACGATCACCGTGGCAACCGAGATCAGCTGGGCAAGCACAGACAGTCTGTCTGTCTCTCTCTCTCTATCTGTCTGTCTATGCATATATCTCTCTTTATCTGTCTGTCTCTATCTGTCTGCCTCTCTCTCTCTCTATCTGACTGTCTGTCTCTCTCTATCTGTCTCTCTCTATCTCTCTCTATCTGTCTGTCTCTATCTGTCTGTCTCTCTCTCTCTATCTGTCTGTCTCTGTCTGTCTGTATCTGTCTGCCTCTCTCTCTCTATCTTTCTGTCTCTCTCTCTCTCTATCTGTCTGTCTCTGTCTCTCCCTGTCTCTCTATCGCTCTGTCTTTCTCTCTCTCTCTCTGTCTGTCTGCCTCTGTCTCTCTCTCTCTCTCTCTCGCTCTCTCTCTCTGTCTGTCCTTCTCTCTCTCTGTCTCTCTCTCTCTATCTTTCTATCTCTCTCTCTCTATCTGTCTGTCTATACATATATCTCTATCTGTCTGTCTGTCTCTCTCTCTATCTGTCTCTCTCTATCTGTCTATCTCTCTCTCTCTATCTCTCTCTCTCCATATCGGTCTGTTTCTCTCTCTCTGTCTGTCTGTCTCTGTCTGTCTGTCTGTCTCTCTCTCTCTCTCTCTATCTATCTGTCTCTCTCTCTCTATCTGTCTGTCTATACATATCTCTCTCTCTCTCTCTATCTCTCTCTCTCCATATCGGTCTGTTTCTCTCTCTCTGTCTGTCTGTCTCTGTCTGTCTGTCTGTCTCTCTCTCTCTCTCTCTATCTATCTGTCTCTCTCTCTCTATCTGTCTGTCTATACATATCTCTCTCTCTCTCTCTCTCTCTCTCTATCTGTCTGTCTGTCTGCCTCTCTCTCTCTCTCTCTCTCTCTCTCTCTCTCTCTCTCTCTCTGGCATACATTGACCTAGGAACACCATTCGAACTTTAAAATGTAGATACAAGTCCAAATTATCAACGTGGAATTCAACTTTTGCTCTAGCTTTCATAGTTTCTTCGTCACGGGGCAAAGTGCACAGCCCACTCTCGCGATTCCCCGGCGGGGAATTGTCTAGTTATTATTATTATTTTTCATCCTCCCGTGATTTTTTGGCAGTTAACTTGTCTCGCACCGTTTGTCGCACCCAAACAAAAAATATATCAAAACGTGCGTCTCGATCTGACTCGGTATGCTATCATTCAGATTTTTGAAATTCGAATTTTTCGCGTCGTAAGACGCGAAAAACTGCGAAAAATTTCCCATAAGGAATGAATGGGACGAGGTCAAAAATGTCGCAAATCTGCAACGTTTTTCAAACATCTCCTGCTCGGGCATACTTTCGCCTAGAAACACCATTCCAACTTTAAAACGTAGGCACAGGTCTCGTCTATTTATGTTGTATTTGAACTTTTTTCCTACGATGTATAGTATTTGAACTCTGACCCTTTAACGATGATGAGTGATTTCGGGAAAATTCAGGGTTTTCAATGAGTGTGTATGGCGGAATGTTCGCGCAGCAGAGTGCAGGAGACCAACTGACAGAGTGAGAGAGACTAAAAAAAAAACTCCGAAATTTTCTCTTTCTATGACGATATCGGCCACAAATTACACTCAATAACAGTGATATTTTCCAGAGTTGTAGGCACACTTGTCTTCACTCTCACAATGTGTCCACTTTTTCGGTCGGATACACGGTTTTTGAATTATCTGCCTCTGACCGACCAGAGTAGCTCTCACTGGCTCCATTTACTCCAATGTTAATCGGGAAGAGGATTTTCGAAACTGCACCCTTTTTCAACTCGCTGGCATTTCCACATTTCTGACACCAGGACCATGAAACTTGGTGAGCATGCTCTTTAAGGCATTTCTGGCTTGACCGTGAAAAAATTTTGCTGCTATCATGTATGGTTTTGAATATATAGCACCAGTTTGACGTCCTGCATGTGAGGCTGAAAGGGCTGAGAAACAGCAGTCACAGTCCGTTACCGGGGAGCGGGGGGGGGTCGGCAACGATCACCGTGGCAAACGAGATCAGCTGGGCAAGCACAGACAGTCTGTTTGTCTCTCTCTCTCTATCTGTCTGTCTATGCATATATCTCTCTTTATCTGTCTGTCTCTATCTGTCTGTCTCTCTCTCTCTATCTGTCTGTCTCTGTCTGTCTGTATCTGTCTGCCTCTCTCTATCTTTCTGTCTCTCTCTCTCTCTATCTGTCTGTCTCTGTCTCTGTCTCTCCCTGTCTCTCTATCTCTCTGTCTTTCTCTCTCTCTCTCTGTCTGTCTGCCTCTGTCTATCTATCTATCTGTCTCTCTCTCTCTCTCTCTGTCTGTCCTTCTCTCTCTCTGTCTCTCTCTCTCTATCTGTCTGTCTATACATATATCTCTATCTGTCTGTCTGTCTCTCTCTCTATCTGTCTCTCTCTGTCTCTCTGTCTTTCTCTCTCTCTCTATCTTTCTATCTGTCTCTCTCTCTCTGTCTATCTCTCTCTCTCTCTATATCGGTCTGTTTCTCTCTCTCTGTCTGTCTGTCTCTCTCTCCGTCTGTCTCTCTCTCTCTCTCTCTCTCCCTGTCTGTCTCTCTCTCTCTCTCTCTCTCTCCCTGTCTATCTCTCTCTCTCCCTGTCTATCTCTCTCTCTCTCTCTCTGTACCTTTCTATCTCTCTCTGTCTCTATCTGTCTGTCCATACATATATCTCTCTCTATCTGTCTGTCTCTATCTCTCTGTCTGTCTGTCTGTCTCTCTCTCTCTCTCTCTACCTGTCTATCTCTCTCTCTCTATCTGTCTGTCCATAGATATATCTCTCTCTCTCTGTCTGTCTGTCTCTATCTGTCTGTCTGTCTCTCTCTGTCTGTCTGTCTCTGTCTTTCTCTCTCTCTCTATCTGTCTGTCTCTTTCTCTATCTCTCTGTTTATTTTCCAACCCACTGTACATTGAGGGCCCTTTTTTCTGTCGCTAACTCTTCCCACACCGCTGAGTGCACACAAACAAACAATAGATCACAACGTGCAGCTCGATCTGACTTGTTATGCTATCATTCAGTTTTTCAGAATATACATTTTTCGCGTCGTAAGACGCGAAACACTGCCAAACATTTCCCATAAGGAATGAATGGGACGAGGTCAAAAAAGTTGCAAATCTCCTGCTCTGGCACACGTTGACCTAGACACACCATTCAAACTAAGAAATGTAGATGAAACTCCAAATTATCAACGTGATGTCATACTTTTGCCTTAGCTTTCATAGTTTTTTCAACCCGGGGCAAAGCGCACAGCCCACTCTCGCGATTCCCCGGCGGGGAATTGTCTAGTAATTAGTGGGCTGTGCTCGCCAGCCCACTATGGACACCTCTATAGCTCTGCTATAGGGTGTCCATAGTGGGCTGTGCGAAGCACAGCCCACTATTACTATTGCTCGCGCCTCTTCTTAATATTTTTCATCCTCCCGCTCGTTTTTGGCACTTAACTTGTCTCGCACCGTTTGTCGCACACAAACAAACAATATATCAAAACGTGCGTCTCGATCTGACTCGGTATGCTATCATTCAGATTTTTGAAATACGAATTTTTCGCGTCGCAAGACGCGAAAAACTGCGAAAAATTTCCCATAAGGAATGAATGGGACGAGGTCAAAAATGTCGCAAATCTGCAACGTTTTTCAAACATCTCCTGCTCTGGCATACGTTTGCCTAGAAACACCATTCCAACTTTAAAACGTAGGCACAAGTCTCGACTATTTAAGTTGTATTTGAACTTTTTTCCTACGATGTATAGTTTTTGAACTCTGACCCTTTAACGATGATGAGTGATTTCGGGAAAATTCAGGGTTTTCAATGAGTGTGTATGGCGGAATGTTCGCGCAGCAGAGTGCAGGAGACCAACTGACAGAGTGAGAGAGCCTCAAAAAAACACTCAGAAATTTTCTCTTTCCGTGACGATCCCGGCCACAAACTACGCTCAAAAACAGTGATATTTTCCAGAGTTTTAGCCACACTTGTCTTCTCTCTCACAATGTGTCCGCTTTTTCGGTCGGATTTACGGTTTTTTAATTATCTGCCTCTGACCGACCAGAGTAGCTCTCACTTCCTCCATTCACTCCAATGTTAATCGCGAAGAGGATTTTCGAAACTGCAACCTTTTTCAACTCGCTCGTGTTACCACATTTCGGACACGAGGACCACGAAACTTGGTGAGCGTGTTGTTTAAGGAATCTCTGGCTTGATCGTGAAAAAATTTTGGTGCTATCATGTATGGTTTTGAATATATAGCACCAGTTTGACGTCCTGCATGTGAGGCTGAAAGGGCTGAGAAAACAGCTGTCCCCAGTCCGTTAGCGGGGGGGGGGGGGGGATCAGCACGATCACCGTGGCAACCGAGATCAGCTGGGCAAGCACAGACAGTCTGTCTGTCTCTCTCTCTCTATCTGTCTGTCTATGCATATATCTCTCTTTATCTGTCTGTCTCTATCTGTCTGTCTCTCTCTCTCTCTCTCTATCTGACTGTCTGTCTCTCTCTATCTGTCTCTCTCTATCTCTCTCTATCTGTCTGTCTCTATCTGTCTGTCTCTCTCTCTCTCTATCTGTCTGTCTCTGTCTGTCTGTATCTGTCTGCCTCTCTCTCTCTATCTTTCTGTCTCTCTCTCTCTATCTGTCTGTCTCTGTCTCTGTCTCTCCCTGTCTCTCTATCTCTCTGTCTTTCTCTCTCTCTCTCTCTGTCTGTCTGCCTCTGTCTCTCTATCTATCTGTCTCTCTCTCTGTCTGTCCTTCTCTCTCTCTGTCTCTCTCTCTCTATCTTTCTATCTCTCTCTCTCTATCTGTCTGTCTATACATATATCTCTATCTGTCTGTCTGTCTGTCTCTCTATCTGTCTCTCTCTGTCTCTCTGTCTCTCTCTCTCTCTATCTGTCTCTCTCTATCTGTCTATCTCTCTCTCTCTATCTCTCTCTCTCTCTATATCGGTCTGTTTCTCTCTGTCTGTCTGTCTCTGTCTGTCTGTCTGTCTGTCTGTCTCTCTCTCTCTCTCTCTCTCTCTCTCTATCTGTCTGTCTATACATATATCTCTCTCTCTCTCTCTATCTGTCTGTCTGTCTGTCTCTGTCTCTGTCTCTCTCTCTCTCTATCTGTCTATCTGTCTGTCTGTCTGTCTGCCTCTCTCTCTCTCTCTCTTTCTCTCTCTGGCATACATTGACCTAGGAACACCATTCGAACTTTAAAATGTAGATACAAGTCCAAATTATCAACGTGGAATTCAACTTTTGCTCTCGCTTTCATAGTTTCTTCGTCACGGGGCAAAGCGCACAGCCCACTCTCGCGATTCCCCGGCGGGGAATTGTCTAGTAATATTTTTCATCCTCCCGCTCGTTTTTGGCACTTAACTAGTCCCGCACCGTTTGTCGCACCCACACAAAAATATACCAAAACGTGCGTCTCGATCTGACTCGGTATGCTATCATTCAGATTTTTGAAATACGAATTTTTCGCGTCGTAAGACGCGAAAAACTGCGAAAAATTTCCCATAAGGAATGAATGGGACGAGGTCAAAAATGTCGCAAATTTGCAACGTTTTTCAAACATCTCCTGCTCGGGCATACATTCGCCTAGAAACACCATTCTAACTTCAAAACGTAGGCACAGGTCTTGTCTATTTAAGTTGTATTTGAACTTTTTTCCTACGATGTATACTTTTTGAACTGTGACCCTTTAACGATGATGAGTGATTTGGGGAAAATTCAGGGTTTTCAATGAGTGTGTATGGCGGAATGTTCGCGCAGCAGAGTGCAGGAGACCAACTGACAGAGTGAGAGAGACTCAAAAAAAACCTCAGGAATTTTCTCTTTCCGTGACGATCCCGGCCACAAATTACGCTCAAAAACAGTGATATTTTCCAGAGTTGTAGCCACACTTGTCTTCTCTCTCACAATGCGTCCACTTTTTCGGTCGGATTTACGGTTTTTTAATTATCTGCCTCTGACCGACCAGAGTAGCTCTCACTGGCTCCATTTACTCCAATGTTAATCGGGAAGAGGATTTTCGAAACTGCACCCTTTTTCAACTCGCTGGCATTTCCACATTTCTGACACCAGGACCATGAAACTTGGTGAGCGTGCTCTTTAAGGCATTTCTGGCTTGACCGTGAAAAAATTTTGCTGCTATCATGTATGGTTTTGAATATATAGCACCAGTTTGACGTCCTGCATGTGAGGCTGAAAGGGCTGAGAAACAGCTGTGCCAGTCCGTTACCGGGGGGGCAGAGGGGGGGGGTCAGCAACGATCACCGTGGCAACCAAGATCAGCTGGGCCAGCACAGACAGTCTGTCTCTCTCTCTCTATCTGTCTGTGTCTTTCTGTCTCTCTCTCTCTCTCTCTCTCTATCTTTCTACCGGTCTGTCTGTCTGTCTCTCTCTCTCTGTCTGTCTGTCTATCTCTCTCTATCTGTCTGTCTCTGTCTCTCTCTACCTGTCTGTCTCTTTCTCTCTCTCTCTTTCTATGTGTCTGTCTGTCTCTCTCTCTGTTTGTCTCTCTCTATCTATCTGTCTGTCTCTTTCTCTCTCTCTATATATATATCTCCGTATCTGTCTGTCTGCCTCTCTCTCTCTCTCTCTCTCTCTATCTGTCTGTCTCTGTCTTTCTCTCTGTCTGTCTCTGTTTCTCTATCTATCTGTTTGTCTCTCTTTCTACCTGTCTGTCTCTGTCTCTATCTGTCTGTTTATTTTACAATCCACTGTACATTGAGAGCCAGTTTTTCTGTCGCTAACTCGTCCCACACCGTTGAACAACACAAACAAACAATACATCAAAACGTGCAGCTCGATCTGACTCGGTATGCTATCATTCAGTTTTCCAGAATATCAATTTTTCGCGTCGTAAGACGCGAAAAACTACCAAACATCTCCCATAAGGAATGAATGGGACAAGGTAAAAAAAAGTCGCAAATCTTCAACATTTTTCAAACATCTCCTGCTCTGGCATACGTTGACCTAGACACACCATTCAAACTTTAAAATGTAGATAAAACTCCAAATTATCCACGTGATATCATACTTTAGCATTAGCTTTTGTAGTTTTTTCGTCACGGGCCAAAGCGCACAGCCCACTCTCGCGATTCCCCGGCGGGGAATTGTCTAGTTATTTTTCATCCTCCCGCTCTTTTTCGGCAGCTAACTAGTCCCGCACCGTTTGTCGCACACAAACAAAAAATATATCAAAACGTGCGTCTCGATCTGACTCGGTATGCTATCATTCAGATTTTTGAAATTCGAATTTTTCGCGTCGTAAGACGCGAAAAACTGCGAAAAATTTCCCATAAGGAATGAATGGGACGGGGTCAAAAACGTCGCAAATCTGCAACGTTATTCAAACATCTCCTGCTCTGGCATACGTGCGCCTAGAAACACCATTCTAACTTTAAAACGTAGGCACAAGTCTCGACTAATTAAGTTGTATTTGAACTTTTTTCCTACGATGTATAGTTTTTGAACTCTGACCCTTTAACGACGATGAGTGATTTCGGGAAAATTCAGGGTTTTCAATGAGTGTGTATGGCGGAATGTTCGCGCAGCAGAGTGCAGGAGACAAACTGACAGAGTGAGAGAGGCTCAAAAAAAACCTCAGAAATTTTCTCTTTCCGTGACGATCCCGGCCACAAATTATGCTCAAAAACAGTGATATTTTCCAGAGTTTTAGCCACACTTGTCTTCTCTCTCACAATGTGTCCGCTTTTTCGGTCGGATTTACGGTTTTTGAATTATCTGCCTCTGACCAACCAGAGTAGCTCTCACTTCCTCCATTCACTCCGATGTTAATCGCGAAGAGGATTTTCGAAACTGCACCCTTTTTCAACTCGCTCGTGTTACCACATTTCGGACACGAGGACCACGAAACTTTGTGAGCGTATTCTTTAAGGCATTTCTGGCTTGATCGTGAAAAAATTTTGGTGCTATCATGTATGGTTTTGAATATATAGCACCATTTTTACGTCCTGCATGTGAGGCTGAAAGGGCTGAGAAAATAGCTGTCCCCAGTCCGTTACCGGGGGGGGGTAAGCACGATCACCGTGGCAACCGAGATCAGCTGGGCAAGCACAGACAGTCTGTCTGTCTCTCTCTCTCTATCTGTCTGTCTATGCATATGTCTCTCTTTATCTGTCTGTCTCTATCTGTCTGTCTCTCTCTCTCTCTATCTGACTGTCTGTCTCTCTCTATCTGTCTCTCTCTATCTCTCTCTATCTGTCTGTCTCTATCTGTCTGTCTCTCTCTCTCTCTATCTGTCTGTCTCTGTCTCTGTCTCTCCCTGTCTCTCTATCTCTCTGTCTTTCTCTCTCTCTCTCTGTCTGTCTGCCTCTGTCTCTCTATCTATCTGTGTCTCTCTCTCTCTCTGTCTGTCCTTCTCTCTCTCTGTCTCTCTCTCTCTATCTTTCTATCTCTCTCTCTCTATCTGTCTGTCTATACATATATCTCTATCTGTCTGTCTGTCTCTCTCTCTATCTGTCTCTCTCTGTCTCTCTCTCTCTCTATCTTTCTATCTGTCTCTCTCTATCTGTCTATCTCTCTCTCTATCTCTCTCTCTCTCTATATCGGTCTGTTTCTCTCTCTCTGTCTGTCTGTCTCTGTCTGTCTGTCTCTCTCTCTCTCTCTCTCTCTCTATCTGTCTGTCTGTCTCTGTCTCTGCCTCTCTCTCTCTCTCTCTCTCTCTCTGGCATAGATTGACCTAGGAACACCATTCGAACTTTAAAATGTAGATACAAGTCCAAATTATCAACGTGGAATTCAACTTTTGCTCTCGCTTTCATAGTTTCGTCGTCACGGGGCAAAGCGCACAGCCCACTCTCGCGATTCCCCGGCGGGGAATTGTCTAGTTAGTGTGAATGCTGAGTCAGCATTCACACTATTTAGTGTGAATGCTGAGTCAGCATTCACACTATTGTTCTTCTGGAATTTATTATTATTCTTCCGTACGTTTTTTGGCTCGCTTCTCCTTCTACAAACTTTGTGCTACAGAAACCATTCAACCATCAAAATGTTCAGCTTTTTTAGGACATGATGGCGTCTATTTTTCTTTTTTCTACCTTTTATACTTTTGCTAATATTCAGCTTTTTCTGCTAAATTTTTCCCATTCATCCTTATGGGGATTTTTTCAAATTTCATTCTGCTATAACTTCAGCATACCTTCAGCTATAGAAACCATTCAAACATGAAAATGTTCAGCTTTTTAAGCTCTTTCAACCTTGTGCTTTTCAACTTTTCAACCTTTCAACTTTTTCAAATATTAAGCTTTGTTTAAAAAAAATTTAACATTGCCGCAAATGGGAAAAGCTTCAAATCCTCTTCAAAACTCCTCGACTTTCAACCTCTTCTTCTCCCTCATACCTTGAGCTAGAGACACCATTCAAACTTTAAAATACTCACAACGCCTTGAACTATTTGCACTGTATTCAGTTTTTTAAAATCTTGTATGGTTTTGAAATCATCGCAGTTTGAGTTTGAAGGATTTTTAGCTCCTCTTCTCATTTTATAATGGGTGTGTATTGCGTCAGCTAGAGTGAGCGCGCACCAACTGCCGCAGCCCAGAGTGTAGAACAGCTGGGAAAAAAGGGAGAAAAATTCTCTTCAGCTCGATTTGGTTCCCACATCTTTTACTTGACATAGACAATATATGCATAGAAATGTAGGAAATCTTGTGGGCTTTCATCTGATGGTCTTATTTCAGATGTGGGACTTACGGTTTTGGATCTAGAAGCCAGAGAGCGACAAGAAGTCCAACAGTTCCTCCATAAGCCGCAATGTTAATTTTGAGCCAAAATTTCTGCTGAAGAGCAGATGGTACCTTTTCTCTCTCTCGCTTCTGTGCCTTCATTTCTCACTTTCCAGAAATAAAAACAACATGACCGCGTTCAGCAACTCCTCCTCTCACTCACCATATAGATATTTCAGCTACAACCATTACAGTTTTCTTTCAAATCGGAGGCGTTTGGGAGGCGTTTTCCCATTCATCCTTATGGGGAATTTTTCAAATTTCATTCTGCTATAACTTCTGCATACTTTAAGTTAAAGAAACCATTCAACTATTAAAATGTTCAACTTTTTAAGCTATTCCAACCTTGTACTTTTTTGCTTTTTAACTTTTCAACTTCTTTAGAAATTCGGCTTTTTCTAAACAAAATTTAACACTGAAGTGAATGGGAAAATCTTCAAATCCTCTTCCAAAGTCATCGACTTTGCACCTCTTCCTGTCCTTCATACTTTGAGCTAGAGACACCATTCCAACTTTATAATATAAAAATATTTTGGCCATAACCATTACATTTTTTTCAAAAGTCGCAGGAGTTTGTCAGGCGTTTTCCCATTCATCCTTATGGCGACATTTTCATCTTTGGCTCTGCTCCTGCTCCAGCATGTCTGCAAACATTTTAAGCTCTTTATGCCTTTATCCTTTCACCTCTTCAACCTTTTTTCCACCTTTTTAGGCTCCTTCTGCCCTCTTACTCTACAATCTTTCTGCCTTTCCAGTCTTTTTTCACCTTTTTAAGCTCTTTCTGCCCTCTTACTCTACAATCTTTCTGCCTTTCCAGTCTTTTTTCACCTTTTTAAGCTCGTTCTACCCTCTTAAGCTACAGCTTTTCAACCTCTTCAGATATTGGACTTTCTGCCTTTTGATCTTTTTAAAATATTCTTTCCAGAAATATAAACAACATCACTTCGTTTAACAATGTCTCCTGTTACTCATTAAATAAATATTTTGACCATAACCATTACAGTTTTTTCAAAGATCGCAGGAGTTTGTCAGGCGTTTTCCCATTCATCCTTATGGGGACATTTTCATCTTTGGCTCTGCTCCTGCTCCAGCATGTGTGCAACCATTTTAAGCTCTTTCTTCCTTTATCCTCTCACCTTTTCAACCCTTTCTCACCTTTTTAAGCTCGTTCTTCCCTCTTACTCTGCAACTTTTTGGCCTTTTCAATCTCTTTTCACATTCTTAAGCTCGTTCAGCCCTCTTAAGCTACAGCTTTTCAAACTTTTCAGATATTCATCTTCCTGCCTTTTCAACACCTTCAAACATTCAACTTCATGTTCAGCTATGAAATTGTTACACTTTTTAAACTCTTTCAGCCGTCTTCAACCTTCCTGTCTCTTCATCTTCTTAAAATATTCATCTTTCTGTAATTTCAACTGCTTCAACCATTCCTCTTCCTGTGCAGCTATGGAACTGTTCAACTATCAATATGTTCAACTTTTTAACCTCTTTCGGCCTTTAACTTTGCAACTTTTCCGGCTTTTCGACTTTTTCAACATTTCGCCAGGACGTTCAGCAGATTTCCAAGAGCGTTTCAGCCTTCAGCATTCACACTGTATTTTCGCAGGAAATACAATTTTTCTAGTGTTCTTCTGGAATTTATTATTATTCTTCCGTACGTTTTTTGGCTCGCTTCTCCTTCTACAAACTTTGTGCTACAGAAACCATTCAACCATCAAAATGTTCAGCTTTTTTAGGACATGATGGCGTCTATTTTTCTTTTTTCTACCTTTTATACTTTTGCTAATATTCAGCTTTTTCTGCTAAATTTTTCCCATTCATCCTTATGGGGATTTTTTCAAATTTCATTCTGCTATAACTTCAGCATACCTTCAGCTATAGAAACCATTCAAACATGAAAATGTTCAGCTTTTTAAGCTCTTTCAACCTTGTGCTTTTCAACGTTTCAACCTTTCAACTTTTTCAAATATTAAGCTTTGTTTAAAAAAAATTTAACATTGCCGCAAATGGGAAAAGCTTCAAATCCTCTTCAAAACTCCTCGACTTTCAACCTCTTCTTCTCCCTCATACCTTGAGCTAGAGACACCATTCAAACTTTAAAATACTCACAACGCCTTGAACTATTTGCACTGTATTCAGTTTTTTAAAATCTTGTATGGTTTTGAAATCATCGCAGTTTGAGTTTGAAGGATTTTTAGCTCCTCTTCTCATTTTATAATGGGTGTGTATTGCGTCAGCTAGAGTGAGCGCACACCAACTGCCGCAGCCCAGAGTGTAGAACAGCTGGGAAAAAAGGGAGAAAAATTCTCTTCAGCTCGATTTGGTTCCCACATCTTTTACTTGACATAGACAATATATGCATAGAAATGTAGGAAATCTTGTGGGCTTTCATCTGATGGTCTTATTTCAGATGTGGGACTTACGGTTTTGGATCTAGAAGCCCGAGAGCGACAAGAAGTCCAACAGTTCCTCCATAAGCCGCAATGTTAATTTTGAGCCAAAATTTCTGCTGAAGAGCAGACGGTACCTTTTCTCTCTCTCGCTTCTGTGCCTTCATTTCTCACTTTCCAGAAATAAAAACAACATGACCGCGTTCAGCAACTCCTCCTCTCACTCACCATATAGATATTTCAGCTACAACCATTACAGTTTTCTTTCAAATCGGAGGCGTTTGGGAGGCGTTTTCCCATTCATCCTTATGGGGAATTTTTCAAATTTCATCCTGCTATAACTTCTGCATACTTTAAGCTAAAGAAACCATTCAACTATTAAAATGTTCAACTTTTTAAGCTATTCCAACCTTGTACTTTTTTGCTTTTTAACTTTTCAACTTCTTTAGAAATTCGGCTTTTTCTAAACAAAATTTAACACTGAAGTGAATGGGAAAATCTTCAAATCCTCTTCCAAAGTTGTCGACTTTGCACCTCTTCCTGTCCTTCATACTTTGAGCTAGAGACACCATTCCAACTTTATAATATATAAATATTTTGGCCATAACCATTACAGTTTTTTCAAAAGTCGCAGGAGTTTGTCAGGCGTTTTCCCATTCATCCTTATGGCGACATTTTCATCTTTGGCTCTGCTCCTGCTCCAGCATGTGTGCAAATATTTTAAGCTCTTTATGCCTTTATCCTTTCACCTCTTCAACCTTTTTTCCACTTTTTTAGGCTCCTTCTGCCCTCTTACTCTACAATCTTTCTGCCTTTCCAGTCTTTTTTCACCTTTTTAAGCTCGTTCTGCCCCCTTAAGCTACAGCTTTTCAACCTCTTCAGATATTGGACTTTCTGCCTTTTGATCTTTTTAAAATATTCTTTCCAGAAATATAAACAACATCACTTCGTTTAACAATGTCTCCTGTTACTCATCAAATAAACATTTTGACCATAACCATTACAGTTTTTTCAAAGATCGCAGGAGTTTGTCAGGTGTTTCCCCATTCATCCTTATGGGGACATTTTCATCTTTGGCAGGCGTTTTCCCATTCATCCTTATGGGAACATTTAAAAAAAACCGTTTGGCTTCACAAATCTTCAGCTTTTTAAGACCATTCAACCTTGCAGCCAGCATTTAATGTAATAAACCCACAAATTTAATACATTTTCCACAAAGGTAATGGCCGCTGCCCTCTTCAAATGTAACATGTGATTTCCCACGAATGTAATAACTATTTGGAGGGATTTATTATGTTTGTGGGGAAGTGAAAATCCTCATTATAATAACTTCTCACAAATGTAATAAAAAAAATGAATAATGGTCGTGGTTGTTGTTTTTTTGTTTGCCTATACGTCTACTAATACTGACCGTGGCTGCAAAATCCAGCTGCTGACTCTTCTGCTGTCACAGAACTGATCCCCCTCACCTTGTTTTAATATCTTTGGGGCGTGTGTGTGGTCTCTCTCTTTCTCACCGCTGTCCATGGTTCTGAACCACAGAAGCCCTGACCTGCGCATCACTACCCATCAGGTCTACTGATTTTTCCCCCCTCCATTCAAAAATGTGAATGTCATTTGTTACATGACTTTTCCTGTGTTTGGATTTTAATTTAGAATAGGGTTTTTTATAAACTACACAAAAATAATTTGAAAAACAAAATGTAATATGTTTTACCTATTTCGACCATTAAGCGGTCATATTGATCACACGTCATTTCCCGGGGTTTCATTGTTACATTTTCTGCACTTCTTTGAGTATTTACTTGTAAGTTAATTATTATATAGTTGTATTGTATAACCTGGTTGGTACCATGGGGAAACACAAACTGGAGTTCGCCCTTCCGTAAAACGGCGGAGCTGTTCAACACCAAGGTGCTGAAGTGATGCGACTCTGACTGTGTAGCAGGGAAAGCCAAGGAAGAATGTCTGCATCCTGAGCACCGTGCACGTGGGCACCTTTCGTAGGGCGAAAGCAAATCTCTAGCCCCATTCACACTGCCGTTTGCATGCGGGGATCCTGCGCCAATTCTCCACACCGTCCTCTGTGTGAAAGTTTCAGAGAGGGCGGAAATTTCGCTGATCTGCCTCTGGATGTAGTATCAGGGCCGCATCATTGGTAAACCGCCCCAGTGTGAACGAAGGCGCGGAGCGAGGGGTGTCGGTCTGACAGCCTAATAGCTGCACAGGTCCTTCACTCAACTACAGAGAAATGTCCCACAAAAGTAACTAACTGTTATTGTCTTTGTGTGGAAAGAAATACTATAGCTGTATGTGGAGAAGCGTCCGTCCTCCCGTCCCACCGACTCCTCGTTACATGTCTGCCGGAAAACACCTTCTGTAACCGGCAGAAAACTTCAACTCGCCGAGTGTTTGTGATGAAAATAAATCACCGCGACTGTCAGTCTTCCCGACTGAGTCTTCAGGGAACTTTCCCACAGAAAACAGCCTCCATCCCGTGAATGAGAGAGTCAGACAGCATCCTGTTTATTGATGGTGATTATGTAATTTAGCGCGAAGGGAGGGCGTACTCCGTCAAAGGAGGTACGGAAGATGGTCAGTGTCTTCTTTAACATCCTCGACCTGGCTGGGATCAATGTCCGCATCTTATTCAAGGAGCACCAGCAGCAGGAGAACCCGGAGGAAAGTCCTGCAGCAGCTGACAGACGAGCTGAGGGCCGAACAGTCGGCACAAGGTGGGCAGCAGCGGACCCAACCACCGCAGCAGCAGCAGAAACGGACACTGAGGCAGTGCCGGTCCGAAAGAGTTGCAAAGAAAACAAAACGCTGGAAACTTGAAATGCCACAAGTGGTAACTGTGCGAGGGGTATAAATGTAGGACTACATTTTGGTGTTATTTCGTTTTTTAAAAAAAATAATAAATCATGAGACAATGAATGCATTCATCATTCAATTGAGTATTTACATGAGAGATTAAATAGAGTTTAAATCTAGCGGTCCAAATGACTGCTCACTGCCGTTGTATAGTAATGTTGAATTCCGGCTCTTCGGAGGTCCAACTGAGGTCCAATCAGAAACATATCACTTGACCGGATCCAACTGTAGGGTTGTGGAAAGCACACTGTTATGCCTTAACCAAGATATCGATCATTAAGATTAATTGGATCAGATCTGACTGGAATGAACCCGCCATAGTGGCTGGTTAACTGATTAAATCAACCCGCCAGCACACAAATTCACTTGTGGGTTGCGGGTGATAATTTCCCTCTCTGGTGTGCCTGTGTGATGACTGTCGCTATGGCAAATCCCAGAACCCCTTACAAATCGAGTAATTTTAAGGGTTGTTGCATCAGGAGGAGAAACCTCATAAAAATGTTGAAACGCCTATGACACATTTTAAATCATTTGTGCCTTCTTTTGAATTTGGCATTAAGTAGCATGCGTTACGATTTTTGTTTCATTGTGAAAGTGTCAGTTAGTTTGCAACATGGCAACATGGCTCAATTTTGAAACTTGTTTCTTTAGTAGAAACTGTATATACGTTGTGAAATGCAGTGTACAGCACATTCCTTACTGTTTGGACACGGTAGTTCATTCGGCAAACGTTTTACCACTTGCTCTATGAGATATTGCAGGGTTTCGGGATCGCTTTCAGAGGTTCAACACCAGAATTTCCGAGTATCCCTTGAACACCACACTCAAACTTTGTCAGAGCAGCCGGACCGGACGTTGCTTCAGTCGCCGTATGCTGTCTGTCAGGTAAGACCGATCGTCACAGCTAGCAGTTATGAACAGTTGAAATACAGGTTTATTGTTTTAGCAGTACATCCAAAGTTGTGTTAATTCATACAAGAGTAAACGTGAATTAATGTGTGTAGAGTTTTTCTTGTTAGGCAAAGACTTTACTGTTGGCTACACGATGGTAACGTTGCTAGCTTAACCGCTAACGCTAACTGATAACTGACGAGCGCGTGAAGGATTTACGAGAATACAACCAACGTCCGTTAGCTCTAGTTAATAACAGTTCAGATAGACAATGCCTTGCTGATTTTATGTCTGTTGCTTGTGACTGAAAAATGCTGTTAGTGCGTTGGCTGTTGGTTGTCTTAGTCTATCTATCTATCTATCTATCTATCTATCTATCTATCTATATATATATATATATATATATATATATATATATATATATATATATATATATATATATATTCAAATGAGCTGTGACACTGGTTTTCTGAAATTAACTGAAATGCTCAACTTGTCTCTCCCCCAAACCGCTGACCATCCTTGTTGTGCCTGCTGATGTGCTGTGCTGACTACAGTGTGAGTACAAACACACACACACATTTTGATTATTATGACTGTCACTAAACTGATATGAGACAGTGTTCCCCATGTTTCCCCAAGTCACAATAAAAATGATATATGACACCAAGCACGTCCAATTTTGTGGCGTGTGTGTAACTCAACAACCCAAACAAACAGAATGGAGAAGCAGAGTGACATTAATACAAAGAAAATCATATATTCAAGTATGCACAGAGCCAAGATGGATCAGTAGTTAGTTGTGATTTGTAGTTAAACTAATATATGTTTCCTCTCTTAGATATAGAGGACATTCATCGACTGCTGGGTTTTTGCCTGGTAAGTATGGGAAGTGCAACAGCCTACATAAATTGACAGAAACACAGTTTAGTATCTCAAACTGTTTAATTTAGTTTGGATTCACACATGGTTTATATATTTTGTGGTATCACAGGCAGTATATACTGTATACAGTGTACCCAAGCTCACTGTACAGAGAGCTGGGATGAAACAGTATTAATGCCTTACATTGAAATGAGTTGAGATTGGTTTTCTTTAGTGAATTGTAACGCTCCCTTCTCTCTCTCTCTCTCACTCTACTGAACTTCGTTGCATTCCTGCCAGCCTGTGTGGCCTTCATATCATGATATTTTCTGGCTGATTGTCAACACAAGCTAGAGATACATCATCAGTGGGCTGAATTATCAGTTGTAACCAAAACTACATTTGATATGTCACAAGAACTTTTATTTAAACAGAGTGACACATCTATACAACTTGTAAATTCAAATCTATGAATTAATTAAAAACTAGCAGGCCTTTAAGTTAACTGTTTTTCCACTGGTGCTACGTGCTGATCTGATTAGAGTTTAGCAGCACAAGGCACAAAACAATAATAATTGTGTAATCATATGAAGTAAGTCCATTGTAGTTTGATCCATAACATTCTGTGTTGAGGGAGTGTGTTATGTTATTTTGAAGTAGTTAGTCATGATTTGTAGCTAAACTAATATATGTTTCCTTTCTTAGATATAGAGGACCTTGACCACCTATTGTGCTTTTGCCTGGTAAGTATGGGACCTGCAATATTCATTTTAACAATGATTCGATTGGTATCAAAATTTGTTGTTGCCAATATGATTCAAGGATGATCTTGGTTAATTTAGAACGGTATGATCTGATACCATTGATCACTGATTCATTGATTCATATTCACATTGCTTGCCGTCTCCTCTGCCATCCGCCATGCTGCGTTATGATGTTGTTTGGAGATCTGCGCTGCTGTCGGCGCGTTTTAAATTGAGTAGCATTTAACATGTCTTTATCATTAAAAGTGCTTTAAAAAACGCACATTACTGAAATTTTCTGTGCTTAAATCTAATGTGCAATTTCCTAGTATCGATACAATCGATACTTTACCATTTCAAACAATGTTTAATTGATATATGTTGCCTGGAAGGCCAACTTGCCTAGCACAGATCGATTGTAGTAGGAATATAAATCGATTCATCGATATAGCGGATGAATCATTACACCCCTACAGTTTAGTATCTCTGACTATTTAATCTTGTTTGGATTAACACATGATTTATATATTTTGTGATTTCAAACAGTTGTGTGTCTCTCTCAGGCACACACAGCTCAGCACTGTATGGCTGGGCTACTACTGCTGTAATGTCATTCATGGCAAAGATTTTGACTTGTAGTGTATCAGGGTTGGCGCTCTGTAGTGATGTGACAGTAAGCACACGCTTTCTTAAGCTATTGGCTACAGCAGCTGCTTCAACACACTGTGGTGAAATTGCAGTGGAAATAGAACTCAAGACGAGCCCTACAGCATTGATGCATTTCATGACAACTGGTTTTCACATTTCAAATGAATGTTTGGGAATTCCTGTTGGCCGGTAATTTATCAGCATGATTTATGTGCACCCCTAATGTTTTTACATCAGGGTGGAAGCTACTTGAGTTTTTTTTTTCATATGTTCCAACAGCACTCTAATTGATCTTCCCATTTTGTCTTACAGGTGCCTTGGTGATTTTTTTCTATCTGTTGTCTCTCCTCTCATGCTCTCTCTTCCTTTCTGTCCAATCAGGGATCAGGTCCTGGTTGTTGTCAGATCTCTGTCGTTGCCTGGCTCTACCCTCTCAGACTCTCTCTCCCTTTCTGTCCATCAGATTTGAGATTTTGGCTTTTGGATTTTGGTTTGAGATACAGGATACAGGCTTGACACTGAAAGGCTTGACACTGAAAGGCTTGACACTGAAAAGCTTGACATTTAAAGGCTTGACACTGAAAGGCTTGACATTTATTGGTTTGACATTTTGACTTGACACTTTTTGGACAATTTCACATTAGCACATTATCTTGACAAAGCATTACATGCTCTGTCGGAGCAGGTTACCACCACCTTAGTGACTTGATTTGATTTGAACTACAACATCGATCAGCTTTTGACAAGTATTTACCAGCATTTGATTTTTTAACTGCTAACATTAATTCTAATTAATTTGATTGTTAATTACATTTAAATAATTGATTTAAACAGTGATAAATTGTAAGAAGATTTTGCAAAACAATATACACAAGAAATATTTGGAGTGACTATCCATATATATATATATATATATATATATATATATATAATATACATATATATATATATATATATATATATATATATATATATATATATATATATATATATATATATATATATATATATATATATATATATATATATATATATATATATATATATATACAAGAAAATTGAAAATCAATTGAGGTGTTTTTTCATGTTTCAAAAGTTTGTTTATTGAACTAGTGGGAATAAGTGTAAAGGTAAAATCATATACAGTGCATTTGTTGTCTCTGACTTACATCTAATTTTTCTTCAACTTTAGTTCTGGTCACATTATTTGAATCAACAAGTGTTTTATTGTTGTTCAAAGCTATATATATATATATATATATATATATATATATATATATATATATATATATATATATATATATATATATATATATATATATATATATATATATATATATATATATATATATATATAAAATGCCATCAGTTGTTTGAAGAAGCTGTGATTGATTTGTATATTTAAATATAAAGCTGAATACATTCATCTAGTGTTGTATATTACGATTGTTAGGAAATAAGGTTTGGATTGCTGTCACTGAAAAGTATAGTACTAGCATACAGTTTAGCTATTCTCAGTTGAATACCACATTTTGACTTTAAAGCACTGAATAAACAGTAAAACAAAGAAAATAAACTTGAATTTTACCTGAGCATACTTTAAGGCCATTTTCAAGGGTTAGAAAAGGATTTTTTTGAAAAAAAAAACCCATCTGTTTGAATCTACAACAATGCCTCGGAAAAGTAAGAAGTCCCAAGCTGCATGCAAGCGCTGGCAGAGATCAGGTGAGATGCACTGTGCTACAGTAACTGAACAGGAAGAAGGTGTTGGTCCCCAGAGCAGTGGAGAGGTCATGATGTCTGCAGCATCCCATGTTCCAAGTGCCAACCAGGGAGATCAACATGATGCACTGAGCTCACCACACGTCTTATGCTGACATTGTAAAGAAAACACTTCACAGTAGTGACCCAGATGTAACAGTTACTTCCAGTGCTAACCAGGTAAACCATTCAGGTGATGTGCTTTCACCACATGTGTCTTATGCTGACATGGTAAGAACAACACTGCAAGGTAATGACCAGAGTGTGGCAGCTACTTCCATTGCTAACCAGGTAAACCATTCAGGTGATGTGCCTTTGCTGCAGGTCTCTTATGCTGACATGATAAAGAGGGGATGTCACAGTCGTGATCACAATAAAACAATCTGCTCCTATGCTGTAAGCAATTCAGGTGATGTGCACCAGATCTCAGATTCAGACATTGTAGAGGCAGATCTCAGTATAGCAGGTCCATCCAATGCAGACCATGTAAACCTCACAGAACAGCTTTCTGAACAACGTGTCTGTGCATCACGCAGCCAGGCCTCTCTAAAGTATGGCAAATTCAGGAACCAGCAGTGTACCTGTAACTCGTTAACCTTTCTTGCATTTCTCTATGAGAATGAAAACATCACCAGAGCAGACCTTGACCTTGTTTTTGACAAAGGTAATGTGTTATATAAGGAAGCCAGGAAAAAGGTCCCTAATCACAGCCATTTGACGACTGATGAGCTACCTGACAAAGTCCGCACACGAAGGCACAGACTTCATGTAGACATGAAAATACTTTCCAAATACGGGACGTTTGGCGAACCTTTACCTGGAGCTGTAGATGACTTTCTGGACCTAGAGGCAGGACTGAGCTGTTTGTTGACAGAGGTCCAATACGCACTGTTGATGATGAGGTCGTTGTGTATTGCAGTATTCAGAACCAGGTCAGGTAGATATGGTTTCTTTGATCCACACTCCAGAACAGCCAAAGGTTTGCCTGTATCCCTGGGTTCGGTCATGGCTGGTACAGCTGTCATGCTGACATTCCCACATCTCAGTGACATGATTGACAGGCTCATGAAGCAACACAAGATGATGGACACACATTCCTCCTCTACATATGAATTGAAGCCTGTGGTGTTTTACAGTTTGAACACAACAAACCTGAGTAATGCCATACAAGACACACACAGTCCTCCAACAGCTCAGACTGCTGCTCCATCAGCTGCTGTGCTGGATGATGCTCATCAGAGGGAGTCAAGCCGGAGTGCTCCAAGGTTAACCGCTGTTGTTACTGATGGCTGCAATAAGACTGTACATGAAGTGTGCACTGACATGGAGACTGAACCAGAGCCATTGAACCGATTCACTTTAAATTCTGACACATCACATGATGTTCCTGATAATGAATCAAATTCTCCTGCTCCAATAATTGCTACAGTGGTGAATGATAGTGCCTTACATGACATATCCCATAAACTATTGAAACTTAGCAGGCAGGCAAAAAGAAAATATAAGAGGAGACTTTTGTGCTCTGGAAAGGTATCTCAAAGAAAGGAGAATCAAAAGAGGAAAGAAAAAAAGTATGCTTCTGAGAAAACTTTCAGAGGAAAGAAAAAATCATATGCAAACAGGCAATATTCTGATAAAGAACTCAGGCAAAGAAAACAAGAACATTTCAGAAACTGTTATCGAACAAAACCTGAATTACGCCAAAAGAAGAGAAATTATATAACAACTGCATATAGACAAAATCTGTCATTCAGACAGAAACAAAAAAAATACATTACAAGCAAGTACAGGCAGAATTCTCATTTCAGAGAAAAACAAAAAAGATACATGACAAGCAAGTACAGGCAGAATTCTCATTTCAGAGAAAAACATAGACAACTAATGAGACAACAAATGCGTGACAGGCGTAACAATAATCTTATATATAGGAGTATGCATAAGATGAGATGTGCAATGAAAATAGCAAGGAAATATAGACAAATACATAGACAAGCACATGAGAGTGACAGAGAGGCTGAAAACCCTTTGATCACTGCGGCCATATCTGTTTTCAGATCACAAATAAAGGCTGGTCCCACTTTTTGTTGCACTGTGTGTCATAAGGCTTCATTTCCAAACCAAGTCCAACGCTGTACAAGGTCAAATTATGTAAAAAATCCAGATGTGGTTAAAGCATGCCTGACTGGAAAGTATGTTCATATTTGTGACGATAACTGCAGAAATGAACAGTGCAAAGTGCCTGATGAGCGAAAGACAGAGTGGATTTGTCATACCTGCCATAATCATCTTAAAAAAGGAGCCATGCCTAGCCTTGCTGTAGCCAACAACTTGGAGCTTGCTGACATTCCATCTGAACTGTGTGATCTCAACATATTGGAAAGACATCTAATCGCCAAGTGCATAACATTTGCAAAAATTATTCCTCTTCCTAAAGGACGACAGCAGTGTATTCGAGGGAATGTTGTCTGTGTTCCATCTCAGATTGAGGGAACTGTTAACGCTCTGCCAAGACTGAGAAGTGAGTCTCAGGTCCTGAGAGTTAAACTGAAGAGGCGTTTGTGTTACAGAGGCCATCAGCTGTTCCAGACTGTTACCTGGTCTAAACTGGTGCAAGCACTGAATAAACTGACACAGATTCATCCAGAGTATAAAGACATTACTATCAGAGATGAGGCTGAGCTGTGTGACCCAACACTTCCTGATGAGGAAGATGATGATGATTGTGATGATGTTAATGTGACCATGGAGGATGTTGATTATGATGAAGATGATTTAATGGAAATTGACATGTGTGAGAGAAATGCACTGTGTGAGGCAGAAAATGGTCCTGAAAATGAAGTGGATGGCAATGAAAAGATAATTTGTGATGAGAGACAACCAGAGGAGCAGAATGATGATCCAGAACAAGAAGGTGACATGCCAAATGGTGGTCTTGCTCTAGAGTCATGCCTTCAGCTACACGATGTTTCAGAGGACATATTGTGTTTTAGTGAAGGAATCTACTCTGTTGCTCCTGCAGAAGGAAATAGTCCAGTCAGCTTTTTCAAAACTCCTAAACTTGAGGCCATGGCTTTCCCTGTTCAGTTCCCCACTGGTGAAAATACACTGGATACACAGAGACTCATCAAAATATCACCCAGTGGTTATTTCAAAACCAGGCTTCTAGGTGTTGATGATCGCTTTGCCAGAGACACAAACTATTTGTTCTTTGCACAGTTTGTGACTGAAATACACTTGGCCACATCCAGCATGACAATTCAGCTGCGTAAGGGAAAACCTTTCACCAGAGATGGACGCAAAATAACATCAGGAATGTTGCAAGACAAACGAGAGGTTGAACGACTGGTGAGAAATAAAGATGCAGTCAGATTCATGCAGCCACTCAGAGGGACACCAGCCTATTGGGAGAAAACTACAAGAGATCTGTTTGCCATGATACGACAGCTTGGAACTCCTGCTTTCTTTTGTACATTTTCTGCAGCAGAAATGCGTTGGCCTGAGGTGATTGAAGCAATAAAATGTCAGCAGGGTGAGGAAGTTGATTTTGATGAACTTGACTGGTCCGCAAAGTGTGACATACTGCGAAGCAATCCTGTGACTACAATGCGCATGTTTGATAAGCGTGTTGAGGCCTTATACAGAGATTTGATCTTGTCGCCTGCACAACCGCTTGGTAAAGTTGTTGATTACTTTTACCGTGTTGAGTTTCAGCACAGAGGAAGTCCACACATACATTGCCTGCTATGGGTAGAAGGAGCTCCTATTTTTGAGGAAGATGATGATCGAATTATCTGTGACTTTGTGAACAAATATATCAGTGCCCAGCTACCTGACCCAGTTACACAACCTGACTTGTACCAGAAAGTTACAGAAGTGCAGATGCACAGCAAAAACCACACACGGACATGTTTCAGAAGTGCTAGCTCTGGATGTCGTTTTGGTTTTCCCCAACCACCTTCCAGAAGGACAATGATAACAAGACCTGGAGATAAAGATGATCCAGAAAAACTGGCAGAAGCAAAAGAAAAGCTCAGACCACTGAACCTGCTGCTGAATGAAGCTGAAACTGCATCTCTGAGTTTAGACCAGCTCCTGTCTCGATGTGATTTAACACTCAGCGAGTATGAGAAATGTCTGCACATTATGAAACAATCAAATGCTGTGATACCTCAGTATCACAGCATTTGATTGTTTGATTGCAGTGACCCAAAAGACTGCTGGGTAAATCCATATAACGCAGCTCTACTTTCTGCCTGGGATGCAAATATTGATGTTCAGTTCATACTGAATTATTACAGTTTGATAAACTACATCTGCACATATATTTGCAAAAGTGAAAACTCAGTCAGTGAGTATCTGAAAACGCTCATTGAAAACTCGAACCGAGAAAATGTCAATGAGTGTGATGAAATGAGGGAAATCATGCAGGCCTATTCTAAAAAGAGAGAGGTCAGTGCCCAGGAGTGTGTCACCCGTGCGTGTGGTATCAAAATGAAAAAGTGTTCACGTGGTGTCGTATTCATTCCTACAGATGACAACTCAGTGAAAATGAGTCGCCCCATGTCAGATCTGCAAAACACAACATCAGAAAGTGTACATGTGTGGATGACATCTTTGACAGACAAGTACAAAGCTAGGCCTGAAACACCCGAGTTTGAGAAGATGTGTATGGCAGACTTTGCCTCAACTTGCAGACTTGTTTATGGCCAACAGACCAAAGGTAAAAAGGTTTTTCCTCTGCTCAATGATATGGGATATGTTCAAAAGAGAGAAACTGATAAGCCTGCTGTCATCAGATTTCACCGCACATCGCAGGAAAAACATCCCGAACAGTTTTATGGCACATTACTGAAACTGTACGTTCCTTACCGATCAGACGATGAGCTGAAACCTCAATTTTTATCCACGTACGAGTCATTCTATGAAAGAGGCTGTGTACAACTACCAGGTGCTAACCGTCCAGAGTCTGTCAAACGAATTGTGAAGCAAAACAGAGAAAAATATGAAAAAAACAGTGAAGAAATTGAAAGTGCAATAGAGGAGTTTGAACAGAACAGAGGTGTGATTGATGAATGGTGTAATCTGGCACCTGAATCTGAAGTAGTGAGGTTGGAGTGTATTGAAGAACTGGAAGCAAGAGCGCCAGATCATGAAAATGTACAGGAGGATGTCCCTGAATATGCAAAGCAGGCTAACACTGCAACAGAAGCCAGAGCCATCAGAGAACCCACTGCAGTTGACCCCACACTCTTACGTCAAATGTATCAGAGTCTGAATCACAAACAGACATGTGTGTTCCATGCAGTCAGAGACTGGTGCATAAAGCGTGTTTGTGGCCATGATCCTGAGCAATTCTTCTTTTACATTAATGGTGGTGCTGGAACAGGAAAGTCACATCTCATAAAATGCATCTACTCAGAAGCATCTAAGATACTGTGCAAACTGCCGAGACGTGCTGAGGAGGCTGACATATCAAACCCCACTGTCCTGTTGACTGCTTTCACTGGAACCGCAGCCTTTAATATATCAGGTTCAACACTGCACTCTCTGCTCAAGCTGCCCAGAAGCCTAAAACCTCCATTTCAAGGACTTGGTAATAAACTGGATGAGGTCAGATCAGATCTGTTAAATGCTGAAATCATCGTCATTGATGAAGTGTCCATGGTGTCAAAGCCACTTTTTGCATATGTTGATGCCAGACTGAAACAGATTAAAGGCAGTCAAAAACCATTTGGAGGGATGTCAGTTATTGCTGTTGGAGATTTCTATCAGCTACCACCAGTGAGACACAGTAAACCTCTCTGCGTCCAAGAGCCTTTACAAATAGACCTGTGGAGACATTTTAAGATGGTCACACTGACTGAGATCATGCGGCAGAAAGATGATGTGGTCTTTGCAGAGATGCTGAACAGGATCCGTGTGAAAGACAAGTCAGATGAGTTGTCAGAAGCAGATAGAGCTATGCTGTCACAGACCATCACTGAACCAGCACTTGTCCGACTGATGCCTTGCACATTTTTGCAACAAACAAACAAGTAAATTCACATAACTCTGCAACATTAGCTCTGCTCCATTCTGATATCACTACCATTGATGCCGATGACTTTAAAAAGGACCCACAGACTGGCAGAATGGCACGACAAGTTCAACCATTAAAAGGAGGCAAAAACGATTTACCAGATTCACTTAATGTTGCTGAAGGCGCACGTGCCATGCTCACCAGAAACATCGATGTCTCTCAGGGATTAGTGAATGGATCCTTTTGCACTCTAGAAAGGATAATTACCTCTGAACAAAGTGGTTTTGCACACGTCACTATGCTTGGGCTCAAGATGGATGATGAAACAGCTGGAAGGAGTTACCGAAATAGAGCATCTAGAGGATCTGATAATCTTGTGTACATTGACAGAGCGGAGGAGGATATGAAACAGAAAGGAGTGGTACGCAGACAGTTTCCCATTAAACTTGCCTTTGCTTGCACAATACACAAGGTTCAAGGTATGACAAAGACATCAGCTGTAATCTCACTGAAACACATATTTGAACCTGGCATGGCTTATGTAGCTATCAGTAGAGTGACCTCTCTCAGTGGACTGTAAATTCTGGATATAAACGAGTAAAATCTATGCAAATCAGGAAGTCACTGCAGCCTTAGAGACCATGACGCATGTCAACTTGGACAACATGATGCCTCTTCTCCATTTCAGACAAACACTGAGCAGACATGACACTCTGACCATTGTTCACCACAACACAGAAGGACTGCCATCACATGTGAATGACATCAAGAGCCATCATGAACTGTGTCTTGCAGATGTTTTGTGTCTCACTGAAACTCACCTACAAGGCTCCTTTGTTGCAGAAAGCCTCCATTTAGAGGGCTACAATATGTTCAAGCGCAACAGACACATGTCGTACACAAATCACCCACAAATGGCAAACAGAGGTGGTGGCGGATTCGCTGTTTATGTGAAAAATCACTTTCAGGTGCGTGAAAAACAGTATCTACATAATGTGACTGATCTTGAGTTTGTGGCTCTGAAGGTTGAAGCCCCTGTGAGTGCACTGATTGCAGCTGTGTACAGACCTCCAGACTACAGCATTGCATCATTCCTGTCAAACATGGAAAGCCTTTTGGATTCACTGGAGATTATGGATTGCCACCCCATAATTGTCTGTGGTGATTTCAATGAGAATCTCTTGTCCAATGGAAGTATGCCAATACTGGAGCTGTTTCGGTCGAGGGGATATGCCCAACTGATCACTGCTGCAACCACTGAGAAGAACACACTTCTGGACCTCATTTTCATTTCTCAACCACAACACTGTCTCACTTCTGGTGTCATGAAAACATACTACAGTTATCACAATCCTGTGTACTGTGTAATCTCCTGCAGCAGTTCATAAAGAAATCTGGTGAGTCTTAACCACATTGAAAAATACAAGGGATTTGTTATTAAACTAATACTTATTCGTTGCAGGGATTGAGAAAATTATTTAACACCATGTTGTGTGAAAAAGTATAATATGTTTGTTTTTTTAGCAGTCACATTTTGATTTTAAACACAGACAAAACTTAAACTGACAATGGTAAAATCTAAAAGTTGAGCTGGGGTATCCTCTTTGCAGTCTGGCTTCACAACCTCGCCGGCTGCCTCAGTCTGTCTAAGACTGTGTGGGAGGGAGGGTGGACCGAGAGGATACACCACTCAACACTTGATATGAATGTTATAAGAAATTGACCAGCAAGGATATTATATTCATTAGCAAA
Organism: Acanthopagrus latus; assembly: GCF_904848185.1. NCBI lineage: Eukaryota > Metazoa > Chordata > Actinopteri > Spariformes > Sparidae > Acanthopagrus > Acanthopagrus latus. Next base: position 319,046 of record NW_023504064.1, read on the forward strand.
CCTCCTGGTTCAAAATTAAAACCATGGCTAGTAAAAAATGCTTCAAAAGTTCAATAAAAATAGAACAACATTTAAAAAACTTGGCTGATTAAAAATGCTCCACAGAATATAACAATACAATAGAATACAATTAAGAACATGGCAACCATAGGAAATATAATTATAATTATAGAACTAATGAAGAATAACACATGGCAGCATAGCAGGTAAGGGCCATCAGAAATAATCAAAAAGGCTTAATCGGTTTACAGATAACGATGATGTAATGGACCATTTTGACAGCACATTTTGGCCTGTGCATTTGTCAGGGTGGGTCTGGGTTGGGGTTGATAAATGCACAGGCCAAAACTATTTCAGCAGCTGTATACAGCTGCCAACATTTACTGTAGCAAAAATACATCAGTAAGTATGTGTTCTTAATGTAACACATACTTTCTGATGTACTTCCACCTACCAGTTGAAATCCCACATTCCCACCAAATTTCCCACTACACTCTCTAGCAGGGTGGATGGCATTCCCAGATACTCAAAATAATGCAAGTTTACTGTTCCCCGGATGGGAGAGTCAGTGCTCCTCTGTGAGGACACCAGCCCACCTTGGTCATGTCATGTCATGTCATGTCATGTCATGTCATGTCATGTCATGTCATGTCATGTCATGTCATGTCATGTCATGTCATGTCATGTCATGTCATGTCATGTCATGTCATGTCATGTCATTGTCCAAACCGCTTATCCCTTTCCATGGGGTCACGGGGTGTTGCTGCTGGAGCCAATCCCAGCCTTGTCTCAGGGCGAGGGCAGGGTACTCCCTGGATAAGTCGCCAGCTCATCACAGGGCCCTCACTAGTGAGCAATGTGGGGTTCAGTATCTCGCTCAAGGACACTTCGACATGCAGCTGAGCACTGCCCGGAGCTGGGAATGAACCAGTGACCTTCCAATCACTAGTCGACCTGCTCTACCTGCTGAGCTACAGCCACCCACCACCTTGGTCCTATATTCTTCAATACTGTGAGGATCAACCCATGACCATCGACACCATGGTGCCACAGATGAGGCAGCTGCACTGGCTTAACTGTCAATCGACGATAACTGTCAGTCGATTATGGAGTCATCACTGCTGGATCACATAGAGACATGTGCTTCCCTCTCACTGCAAAGGCTTCTCCATAACTAAGCATAAGGTAGGCCATTAAGGGTTTATTTTTTGAACAAATATGCTTGTGTGTGCTTTATCTAACAGTTTTTGTAGCTTTTGACTTTAAAGTTACAGTTGGGAGTGTATTTTGAATGAAGATCTTTCTTCAGGTTCTTCAGGTCCTCCATTGTGATCCAGCCACTGCACAGCTGAGACCTCCAGACTACTCAGAGAGCTAAACATGCATAAGACATTCAACCCTTCAGAACTTCTCTGTGTCAGGTGACTCTAGAGGGAAAATGGGGTTCTGCCCTGCAGCAGTGTTCAAGGTATTTGATTACTTTGTGGTGTCATATTGTGTCATCGTTTTCAGATTATAAAGTTTCTGTTGTCTTTTGACAGGGTGAACTCCATTCCCCTGACTCTCAACGCCTCTGTGTCGGCAACGCTTTCCTCATGCCAAACATGACCAGATAATAGGGAGCAGCAGTTCTTCCAGCAACTGAACATATCAAAGGTCTTGACCTCAGATCCATCTAAATCTGTTGACAGCTGTGGTTTGTGGCAGCAATGAACAGATTGAACAAACAGCATCATGACAGAATCACTACTGAAGATTACACTACTGAACCAAATCTGAAATATAGGACACGAGTTTCGTCTGTTTTGTTAATTATTTGTCTTATATGATTCATTGAACATTTTTTTTATTTTTCATTTCATGAAAATGTATGTTTGTTTTTTTTGTTTTTTTTTTTCATTTCATCCTTTCCATCTTTATCTGTTGGCTATCCAACAGAGGACACAGATAAAGGTGGAAATCATTTCCATTATGCCACATGCATCTGAACTTGCTACTCTGTAGGGTCAGCTATTTAAAAAATAGTAATCATTAGTGTGGGGTTTCAGCTGGTAGGTATAGTAAAGGTTTTTCACCATTGTATACTTAGCCTTGGGCTAGTGTAACCCTCTGAAAAGCAGTTTTGGATAAGCCCAGTACTGAGACTATACACTGAAGCTCAGGGTCTGGTCTTTAGAACGTCCCAAACACATGGCTTGGATATGAGCCTTGTCACGTGATTTGATTGGGAAACAAACCTGGAGACCTGAGGTCACAAAAGTGATGTTAACTTTAAAAAGTAAAGGTTAACTGAGTTCTGAGTCAGTCCAGGGCTACTGGAGCTTGAAGCCATAAACTACTGGGGCTAATTAGCCTAAGTCTAACTACAATCTGAAAACTTTTCATGGTAGGGCTGAACAATATCTGAAATCACTAATATTACAGTATCATCAGGCATGTACATGGTGTCATTGCTCAATCCTGTCACCCAATATTTACCCATCACTCTCTGTATCCCTCTTTAAAAAAGGAACAAATAGCAAACAAACAAACAAAATAATTTTATTTGAACCCAAAAACAAACAACAACTACTACTGATTGTAATAATATATATTTTGTTGAGCCCTGCCTTAGGAAGTATTTTGAAAACCAGTATTTTGATTTGAAAGGGACTGCTTTCATGTATTTTCTATATATTTTTCTCATATTTGTGTCTTAGTATTTTGTTTTATTGCTTTTTCTTCTATTTATTTCCGAATAGGAAACGTAATGATAATCACATTTTTTAAAATCTAATTTCATTTGAAGTTGTGTTTGTGTCTCTGAACTAAATAGTGGGCAAGGAGGAGTCAAACAGTTCATGGAGATTCACCCAAACCCAGTTTACTAAAAAACTTACAGTCTATTAACATTTGTTATGCCAAAGTTTGCTGAATGGGTTTTAAAAAATCTCTTCCCTTTGCACATCAGTTGTCAGTGCAATTGCCACCAGCATGGTGACGAAACATTTCTTTGTGGTCTTTCCAAGGCACAGAGCTTTTTATTTATTTATTTACTAATTACTTGCTAGAGGCACAGTGGATTTTGGTTTTGCAATGCCTGCTTTCATGTATTGTCTTTTGTCTTATAAATTGTTCGTTGGTTCGTGTTTGACATAAACAGAAAATATATTCAATTAATTTAAATAATCAACCAATCCCACAAATTACAGAAAATGTCCTAAATTACACTTAAGACTCAAATTAGTTAGCTGAACATTGTCTTCAGGCCACTTGAGTTATGTTCATATCATTTAATGTCATCAAAGTGAATTCAATCCAATCATTAACTTTTTAATCCTACTAAGATATTCATAGGCAAACTTCAATCACATTTTCACAATGTATTATAATGTATATAAACTAGTTTCCACATCTGATCAAGTATCCACTTTTGATTCATGATTTATCATCAAATAGTCTGTGTAGTAATTATTGTGCAATGAAGTCGAAACACTCACATGAATAGATTTGAAATTGTTTTGTAAATGTTTTGAAATATGTTCTGATTTCTATTTGTGTATCTCATCAGGCTTGTTTGTATATTATGCTGTGGATTTGACTTCTACTGCTTTATTACTGCAGATACTTCAATTAAATCTTGAAATGTTCTAATTACTGTGTGAATTACAAACTGACACAAATAACCCTAATCCTGACAAAATAATAATCAGATAAAAGACAATTAAAATTTATTTGTAATGAAGTTTATCGTCTTTTCATGATTTGGTATAATATTGAGACAAATACTTTGAACTATATTGTCTTCTACAACTACAACTCCTACTGCTGCTGCTGCCACTACCAATAGCTGTACTTTACTGCCTTTTAAGCTCATGAAAAATGAGTCTTTTTCTGCAAAATCTTGACCATTCATTCTTATGGAGACATTTTAAAATGTAATTCTGCTACTACTCCTTCATGCATCCAGGTAGAGAAACCATTGAGCTATCAAAACGCTTTTCACTCCCATTCAGCCTATTACTTTTCAGCCTTTTAAGCTTTTGAAATAGTCAGTTTTTTCTGCTAAATTCATTCTCATTGGAACATCAACTTTCGTTCTGCTACTGCATCAGCATCCTTCACAGTGGCGTAAGTATTGGCGGTGCAACCGGTGCAGCTGCACCGGGGCCCAGACACTGTCAGGAACCAAGCGGCAATTTGGGACAGGCGTTTAATTCCTTTGTCACAAAAATCCGGGATGAAAATGTCACAAACTTTGCCAGCCTCTCGGTGAATTATCTGGCATCCCTCTGGGCAATAGTTGAACGTCTTCTGCAAGTTAAGTTGATGCGGCGGAGGAAACGATTTATGCAACCAGCGCACCCGCGTTTAAAGGGGACCTTGCGGTAAACAGAAACCCGGCTATTATTTGGTAATTTAAGGTAGTTACCAAGGCAAGGCGCAGCAGAAAGTGGCTGTGCGTGTGTGTCCAAGCCTGTGTGTGCGTGCATGCGGTGTGTATGAGCGTGCGCTTGTGTTTAGGGCGGGGATGGGTGGCACACAAAAAATATCCCATCACCATGATGTTAAGCTACTGATACTTCAGCAAGTAGTTCTACTATTACTACTTCAATTACTTTTACCAGGACTACTAGAAGTTGACTGTGTATGTGTGTGCATGTGTGTGTGTGTGCGGGCGTTTGTGAAAAGCATGGATATGGACCTCATAATGAAGTGATGAATGTCACTAGTAATGGCACTATCCCAGACTCCCTTAGAAATCGAGGGATTTTTATAGTTGTTGCATCATGAGGGAACACATTTATTAACAAAATTGAACAATAAGATCATAACAATATATAATTAAAATATAAATTCATGAACAAAAAAGAGAACATTTACAAAATTATTACAACAGCCCCCCCCACCCGCATAAATTTAAGCACAAAGCCAACCCATCCCCCTGTTTTGCCCCCCTCCACGCTTATAAAACATCTATTAAAACAACTGAACATAGGAACAGATTAAAAATTCAAACACATAAATGTAAGAGCAAAAAACCCAGAACATTTACAAACTTTTTACAACAATCTCACCCCCCAACTAAATTCAAGCTCACCCTCTTTGCCCCCCTCCACCCCTTCACTCTTCCTTTGCCTTTGTTATTATGTTAATGATCTCTCCCCCTTCAGTAGTCAGTACCACTCTAATTGGCCCTTTGACCAACTGCTCATTAAGTGGGGACCATAGCTCCTTTCTGATGGTGTAAATGGAGTCGTCATCAAGCAGGATCTGGAGGAACCCCTCGTCCTGGTGCTGCTCCATTACCCCCAGGATAGAGCCTTCCTTTACTTCAGTCTCTGGTTTCTGTTGAGAGATTAAATAAACATGCTGCATGAGATGAGAATTGTTACTGTTTTCTCCCCGTCTGTTTGCCCTCCTTTCTCCCTAACCTGCTTCTTCCTGGTATGTGTCTGTCTCTCATCAAGTCCTGCTAGATCAGCTTGGTCTCTTCACTACTTCTGTGCCAGATCGTTTCATCCTATATGGTGACTATATCTGTGTTGTACCCTTGAGTTTTTGCCAATCCTTGTTTTTCTAGTGTTGCTACGTTTTTTGTGTGCTTTTGCGCCAGTGTTTTGAACAAAACACTTAGATTTCTTTTTTGTCATGCTCGTGTGTTTTCCTCTCTTGTGTGCAGCACCCTGCACCGCTCAGCTCCACCTGCTCTCCTGCGTGTTTCACCTCCTCACTTTCAGACCACTCACCCTCATTGCCTCTCTGTCATTGTCCCAGCTGTTTTTGTAACTAAATAACTCTGAACTGTTTTACTGCCTCTAGCCTCTGCGTTCTGGGTCTAGCATTTTCACCTAAACTATTATAATTAATTATAATTATTGATTTTATTTTCAAAACCTAATATAATGTAACTCTTTCTAGTGTTTCAAAGTCATAAAATTAGGAAAAAGGGTTGTGTATTCAATAAAAAAAAAATAAACAGAAACAAGACAGTACCTTAAAGGCAGTGTGAACAGTTGACTGCAAGTTCCCATTCTTAGTGACCTTGAGGTGGGTCACTGTCAACCTCTCGCCAACCTGCACTTGTTCAGTGGCTGCCTCTCGCCAGAGGCAGAGTTCCATCTTGTCACTACCCTGTCAAAGATAGGGGAATACATTGTAAAAACACCAACAACTATAACACTTGAATACTACCTCTTCTTTTTCATCTCCCCATTTTCTTTGCTCCTTTTTCTATCTCCCCTTCTATCTCTTCCACCTCCTTTTTTTGTATTATTCCCCCTTCTCTTCCTCCTGTACCTCATCTTCTCTAATTATTCTTCCTTTTTGGCTAGTCTCTTCTCTTTCTCTCATCCTCTTCCTCTATCTCATCTATCTACCCCTCCTTCTCCACCCCCTATCTACCTGTTCATGAACGCTTTATAATGTCTGAAATTAGCTAGCATGAGTTCCTCTCAATTTGTCTGCGGAAAAATCATACAGAACTCGTTTCGGTATGGGTCAGACATGCTGGCACATGTGCGCACACACAATTTGTTTTTCCTTTTCTCTTTTCTTTTCTTCTCTTCATTCTTCCCCATCTCTCCTTCTGTCTTCATCTACCTTCATTTTGCTCTTCTCTTGATCTGCCTCCCCTCTACTGTCTGATGTCCATGTCCTGCCTCTTTCTTTTCATCCTCCCTCTTTTATTCCAACTCTCTCTATTTCCCCTTCCTTTTCCCCATCTCCACCTGTCCATGAATCATACCTATGGCTTTAAAGCTTACCTGCTCCAGCATAACCTTTTTTAAAGGTACACAGTGACCACCAAGAGTGACTTTTTTGACTGGTAATACCTAAAAGACGAGATGGATTGTTTTAATTTCACATGTTTTATCATGAAATTATATATCATTATAATGATTGTACTTTTAACTGTAAATAAAAGTCTTGGTTTTATCAACCAAGGGTCAAACAAAGTCTGAACACAAATGCAAAGTTTATTACTATAAAAAAAACTCATGTGTTACAGGAGTAAATGGAAAGTGCCCATCACAGTACTATGGACACTCAATACCACTTTACCATCTTACAGTTTTTCTCTATTGTTTACACACATTTTCTGAAAGCATGCCTCATACTCTCAGAACTCTACACACAAATCAAAAATCACACACATGATGGGCAAAACCTAAAGCTCTGATTGCTAATTGTAAAACTGTGTGACATGTGTTTACCCATGTGATGAGTCAGTGTGCATAATAGGGAAATTGACATTAGAATTTTGAATGACAGTGTGTTCCTTGTGAAAACAAGAGATTTTCTCCATGAAAATTGTGCCAAATGCAGAGAATTGTGTGTAGTGTTTTGAAAAAAGTGTGTTTTAGAACTGCCATTTGAGTGTAAAGCAGGAATTGTGCTTGTAGTTTAGCAGAATTGGTTCAGGGGGTTGGTGCATGAGTTACATGTTGTGGTCAGTGTGTCTCAAGTACCAGTTTTTGTGTGTAAACAATCGAGAAAAACTGTAATACTAAAAGCAATGAAAAAACTTGCCTCGATCACTTGGCCTTCCACAGTCATGAGGCCCTTGGACGCCAAGCACTCAAAGAGTGGAGTGAGAGGAGAGGCTGGATAGAGAAGGGCCTCTGCCTGTTGGTAGAGTTCTTCTGTCACCTCCAGGTTAGTGGTTCGAAAGAACATTGTTCTTTCATTGATGTTGAGGTAGTACGGTGGGTCACTTCCCCTGATTGTATGTCCCCTCATTATATATGTGTAACCCTCTTTGATTCTATCACCAAACTCTTGAAAGATCGTGACTTTAGTGCATGTCTGGCCGTCTGAAAATATTGCCACCTTATTAAATTTTGTTGTGGCTGGTGTGACCACTGTTTTAGAAAAATCCCACGAAATCACTTTTGGGGCATCGATTATCCTAAGAACTAAGATCTTCAAGGGTGGTGGGTGGAAATACTGGTTGGGGGATTTGGTGTTCAAGAGTGATTTCAATGCCATTCTGAAACACAAAAAACATAAACACACACAGACATTAAGTGTTTTTTAAGTGTCAAAAGCCTAACTGAAATGGAGGACTTGTGGGTCTCTCTCTCTGTCTGTCTGTCTACATAGCAAACTTCCCTGCCAATTGATAATGGATTACTGAAAGTGTTTATAGGATTACAAACAACAAAAAAAATCTACCTCTACAGAACCTTTAGTGATGAATTCCTATATGTTTAACCTACTATGTGATATGTCAGTGAAAGACATCTCCTTGAATGACGCTTGATTATGAAAAGTGACTTAATATAAACATCTTTATAGGTAGAAATTGTTTCCATATTGTTGTGACACTTGGAATAACAACCTCAGCTAGTCAGTGGCAAAGATAATCAGTTTCAGTGGAAGTAACGTAGCAAGCTGCAGTGCCCCAAAGGTCTACTGGTGGTGTACTGGACTGATTCCTTGAGCTTTGGGTAAATATATTACACTGTAGAAACTTGTTAAATAGTTTACCCCAGACTTGCTAGATCCATGAAGGCCATTCAATTGTTCTATATGGGTTATTTGGGCGTTTTGTTCACCGTAACTAAAAAGTAATTAGTTGTAAGTGATTTATCACTCTATGCTTACAGTACATTGTCATGTAACATATTACATTAAAATCAAGGTAGCTAGTATTATGAAATATATTGCATTTCAAAAATAATGTTAATGTTGAAGATGTTTTTATTTGAGGGGGTCTTTTGTATTTCTGATGGTATATCGGAGTATCTAGGTTGTACACAGTAAAAGAGTTTGTCTACAAAAAGACGTTGTGTTTTATTTTGCAATAAAATTCACATGGGGTCAGAATTCGGTGTAACACCGGAACCAACGTTTTTGTTCCCTGTGTGCAGCCGTTTTTTTTACGACTTCCTGATGTCTTCGTGGACGAAGACATTACCACTAGTTGCGGCTGCAGTCGAGCTCCCTACAAAATGGACTATCGTCGGATAAAAGGACTTTCACAGGTAAGTTTTACAAGATGCATTGTAACGACGCGTGATGTGATGGCGCATTGCAGTTTTTATTTCCCCGAAATAAATTCAGTATCTGTAATTTGCAACGATTTTGTTGAGGCTATGTAATGCGAGTTGCGCAAACGTGAAGCTAGGCGTTAGCCCGGATCAAGAAAGCTAATTTAGTCGATAGTTTAATTGATTAACTGTTGTGATGGACTATGCGTCAATTAAAAAGGAATTATGTGGTTTGCCTCGAAGTTATGCTTAAGTTGTTTTTGTACATAGGCTAATGTTCCCTGGTTGAGAATAAAGTAATGTTGGCTGAAGTAGCCCAGATCATCAAAGAGCCCAGTGTTCATAAATGAATGCATAGATCAAGCTAGCTATCGTTGGCTAACGATTACTTACGTTACATCTCATTACTTACGGTTGATTGGAGTAGTTAAATACGTCTGAGATTGAAGAAAACCAAGGAAGACGAAGCAGGAATTATAAACAAATGCGTAGATGATAAATCGGAACTATTTACAAGAAAAAATTATATATTCACAGGCATTAATTTATTCTTTAGGCTGATGATAACGAGAGCTGTTGACAAAGATAATCGGTTGTAGATCGGAGTGTGATAACGGTCCGCACGCGCTGGTAATTTAACCGCCTCTGCAATGCGCTCGTGATGGACTGTGTGTGTGTGTGTGTGTGTACATGTGTACATATCGGAGTAACGTTTGATTGTAGGATAATTTCAGTTACTAAGATAGGTTCACTAGTATTTTTCTTGTTTACCTAAAGTATTGTCAGTTTCAATAGTTTTTTCACTTATCTTTTGTTGAAGATCTTTGATTAGAGATGGAGTCCCCAAGATATGATATGATGAAGTCTGACATGTCCCAGAAGACCCTGGTTCGAGTAAAGCTCGGGGCTGACTGGATGATGATCAAGAGCTTCTTAAACAGAGATGGATGAAATAGTATGAGTAAGCCCCACAATGTATATACTTAACTGTGTGTATTTTGGTACTTTTATTTCATTTAATATTTTTGTGACTCCTTTCCTTACAATGTCCTTTTTGTCCAGGCAAGGAATATCATCTCAATTTCCTGTTCTCTATGGGGAAATGCTGATAGCAGGCCATATGTTTATATGTCTTTCAACATAAACCAAAACACGTTATCAACATGCAGAGATCCTCGGGGCCCGTGAAGGAGGAGGATGAGAACAGTGGCATCCTACACGTGTTCACACAAGTCAATGATGTCTTCCAGATCAGGAAAAAAAAATCTCTGTGAGCCATCTCAAGAGAAGCTCAAAATTGAAAAAAGGTAAACATGCTACTATTTAAATTTTTGGAGGGCAACAAGGCCTCTACCTCTCTGGGTGGCTCACCTGTGACTTCAATGCCAGTGGTTCTGAAGAACACTGTCCTTCTGTCCACATTTATCTGGTACAGGGATCCATACCCCCTGAGGCTGTGAAATAATGTAACGTTAGCAATAGAAGTCTATTGTGAAAGCCAACTGAGAAAAACTTGTAGTTTAGCCTGCTAACATAGGCTGCTGCTTATGCTAAATTTTGACCAACATTTTGTTGTCACCTAGTTCACTTAAAGTAGAGGTATATTACTGACACAGTTTTTCTAAGAATGAAGGGGTGTTGGCTGAATTGGCCCATTTCACCAAAGAAAGCCCAGTGTTTATAAATCAAGATAAAGCTAGCCATTGTTAGCTAAATTACATACCAGTCGATTTAAATAATTAAGTCTGAAAATGAAGAAGACGAAGGCATCACAGCAAAGTCCCTGACCTTAAGGTAGAGACTCTAATCTTTTCCAGATCAAGGTGCCAGTCTGAATTGCTTAAAAATCAAAAATACATGTTGGACCAAATTATGCTTGTGTGCCGAACAGCAGATATGATCATCATTCTGGAGCACCAGAAAGTCGTCCAGACCCAGATTCACCTTGCCTCACCTGTTACTCCTCGGGGGAGTGCAAAGCTCTGCAGGGCCTCATGACGGTGGAGGTGGAGGCAAGTTTTTTTTTTCATGGATTCTAGTATTAAGATGGTTAAGTGACAGTGAGGTTCAATAGCACTGTGGCCTTTGCGCTTTATTTACTCCTGTAACAGACTGGTGTGTTGATACTAATAGCCAAGGGGTATGTGTTGACATGTGTTTGCATTTTGTAAACAATTTACACCTGTTGTCTGTGGACCAAACATATAAAAAGTAAAGATATTAAGGTATAAAAAAAAAATGATAGGCAAAAATAACCCAATAACCCTAATTTCATGTAGTGTATTTTATTCCTCTCCATGTTGTGGGATCCTAAGTTAATATTGTTCACTTCCATTAAATTCCTTTCACGTTACTTTAAGATCCTGTCATTTTAACGTCAAATTGTTCATTGGTTGGTATGAAATGGAAAGTGTATTTAATTCATTTGAATAATCAACCCATCACACAATCATAGAAAATGCCCTGAAATACACTTCAAGGCTAAAATTAATTACCTGGACTTCATAGGAAACCTTTGTCTCAAGATGTATTTCTTTTTTTCTCTCTTTTGTTTATACTTTATTTCTTTATGAGTCAACATTGACTGAGGTGCCTTCACAAAAATCTTTGCTCTCTTACATGCATTTTACAGTGGTATTCATACCATATTTCCATAAAATCCTGTAAGGTTCCTTCTGGTTGATCAAAGTGGGATGTGTGATTGTGGGATTCTAACTTAATACTGTTCAGTACCATTTAATTCCCTTCAGGTCACTTGAGTTATGTTCATATCATTTTAATGTCATCAAAGTGAATTCAATTCAGTTCATCAACTTTTTAATCCTACTAAGATACTCATAGGCTATTCGATCACGTATTCACAATGTATTATTATGTTTATAAATTAGTTTCAACATCTGAACAAGTATCCACTTTTGATTCATGATTTATTATCAAATAGTCTGTGTAGTAATTATTGTGCAATGAACTCGTAATGCTCACATGAATAGATTTGAAATTGTTTTGTAAATGTTTTTGAAATATGTTTTGATTTCTATTTGTGTATCTCATCAGGCTTGTTTGTATATTATGCTGTGGATTTGACTTCTACTGCTTTATTACTGCAAATACGTCAATTAAATTTTGAAATGGTCTAATTACTGTGTGAATTACAAATGCTGACAAAATGATAATCAGATTTAAGACAATTAAAATGTATTTGTAATGAAGGCTCTTGACTCATAATGTTTTGGTAGAATATAGAGACAAATACTTTGGTATGATGTCTTCCACAACTACAACTGCTATTTCTGGTACTACTACTAATAGCTGTACTACTAGTACAGCTACCACTAATACTACCACTACTGCTACCACTAATACTAATATTAGTCATCTTCACAACCATTGCAAATACTTATATAGAGAAAACATTTGGCTATCAAAATGTACAGCTTTTGAACTATGCTACTATTTTTCTGCAAAAGTTTGGGAGGCATTTTCCCATTCATTCCTTATGGGGACATATTTGGCTTTGCTCCTGCAGCAGAATGTGTGCAGCCATTTTAAGCTCTCTCTGCATTTAACTTTTCACCTCTTCAGCCTTTTTACACCTTTTAAGCTCTTTCTGCCCTCTTACTCTACAATTTTTCTGCCTTTCCAGTCTTTTTTTCACCTTTTCAAGCTCTTTCACCCCTCTTACTCTACAGCTTTTCAACCTCAGATATTGGACTTTCTGCCTTTTCATCTTTTTAAAATATTCTTTACAGAAATATAAACGATATCACATCGTTCAGCAATGTCTCCTGTTACTCATCATATAAATATTTTGCGATAAGCATTACAGTTTTTTCAAAGATCGCAGGAGTTTGTCAGGCGTTTTCCCATTCATCCTTATGGGGACATTTTCATCTTTGGCTCTGCTCCTGCTCCAGCATGTGTGCAACCATTTTAAGTTCTTTCTTCCTTTATCCTCTCACCTTTTCAACCCTTTCTCACCTTTTTAAGCTCGTTCTTCCCTCTTACTCTACAACTTTTTGGCCTTTTCAATCTTTTTTCACATTTTTAAGCTCGTTCAGCCCTCTTAAGCTACAGCTTTTCAAACTTTTCAGATATTCATCTTCCTGCCTTTTCAACTCCTTCAAACATTCAACTTCATGTTCAGCTATGAAATTGTTACACGTTTTAAACTCTTTCAGCCCTCTTCAACCTTCCTGTCTCCTCATCTTCTTAAAATATTCATCTTTCTGTAATTTCAACTGCTTCAACCATTCCGCTTCCTGTGCAGCTATGGAACTGTTCAACTATCAATATGTTCAACTTTTTCAGCTCTTTCAGCCTTTAACTTTGCAACTTTTCCAGCTTTCCGACTTTTTCAACTTTTGGCAATACATTCAGCAGATTTCCGAGAGCGTTTCAGCCTTCAGCATTCACACTGTATTTTCGTAGGAAATACAAATTTTTCTAGTTAGTGTGAATGCTGAGTCAGCATTCACACTATTGTTCTTCTGGAATTTATTATTATTCTTCCGTACGTTTTTTGGCTCGCTTCTCCTTCTACAAACTTTGTGCTACAGAAACCATTCAACCATCAAAATGTTCAGCTTTTTTAGGACATGATGGCGTCTATTTTTCTTTTTTCTACCTTTTATACTTTTGCTAATATTCAGCTTTTTCTGCTAAATTTTTCCCATTCATCCTTATGGGGATTTTTTCAAATTTCATTCTGCTATAACTTCAGCATACCTTCAGCTATAGAAACCATTCAAACATGAAAATGTTCAGCTTTTTAAGCTCTTTCAACCTTGTGCTTTTCAACTTTTCAACCTTTCAACTTTTTCAAATATTAAGCTTTGTTTAAAAAAAATTTAACATTGCCGCAAATGGGAAAAGCTTCAAATCCTCTTCAAAACTCCTCGACTTTCAACCTCTTCTTCTCCCTCATACCTTGAGCTAGAGACACCATTCAAACTTTAAAATACTCACAACGCCTTGAACTATTTGCACTGTATTCAGTTTTTTAAAATCTTGTATGGTTTTGAAATCATCGCAGTTTGAGTTTGAAGGATTTTTAGCTCCTCTTCTCATTTTATAATGGGTGTGTATTGCGTCAGCTAGAGTGAGCGCGCACCAACTGCCGCAGCCCAGAGTGTAGAACAGCTGGGAAAAAAGGGAGAAAAATTCTCTTCAGCTCGATTTGGTTCCCACATCTTTTACTTGACATAGACAATATATGCATAGAAATGTAGGAAATCTTGTGGGCTTTCATGTGATGGTCTTATTTCAGATGTGCGACTTACGGTTTTGGATCTAGAAGCCCGAGAGCGACAAGAAGTCCAACAGTTCCTCCATAAGCCGCAATGTTAATTTTGAGCCAAAATTTCTGCTGAAGAGCAGACGGTACCTTTTCTCTCTCTCGCTTCTGTGCCTTCATTTCTCACTTTCCAGAAATAAAAACAACATGACCGCGTTCAGCAACTCCTCCTCTCACTCACCATATAGATATTTCAGCTACAACCATTACAGTTTTCTTTCAAATCGGAGGCGTTTGGGAGGCGTTTTCCCATTCATCCTTATGGGGAATTTTTCAAATTTCATCCTGCTATAACTTCTGCATACTTTAAGCTAAAGAAGCCATTCAGCTATTAAAATGTTCAACTTTTTAAGCTATTCCAACCTTGTACTTTTTTGCTTTTTAACTTTTCAACTTCTTTAGAAATTCGGCTTTTTCTAAACAAAATTTAACACTGAAGTAAATGGGAAAATCTTCAAATCCTCTTCCAAAGTCATCGACTTTGCACCTCTTCCTGTCCTTCATACTTTGAGCTAGAGACACCATTCCAACTTTATAATATATAAATATTTTGGCCATAACCATTACATTTTTTTCAAAAGTCGCAGGAGTTTGTCAGGCGTTTTCCCATTCATCCTTATGGCGACATTTTCATCTTTGGCTCTGCTCCTGCTCCAGCATGTGTGCAAACATTTTAAGCTCTTTATGCCTTTATCCTTTCACCTCTTCAACCTTTTTTCCACCTTTTTAGGCTCCTTCTGCCCTCTTACTCTACAATCTTTCTGCCTTTCCAGTCTTTTTTCACCTTTTTAAGCTCGTTCTACCCTCTTAAGCTACAGCTTTTCAACCTCTTCAGATATTGGACTTTCTGCCTTTTGATCTTTTTAAAATATTCTTTCCAGAAATATAAACAACATCACTTCGTTTAACAATGTCTCCTGTTACTCATTAAATAAATATTTTGGCCATAACCATTACAGTTTTTTCAAAGATCGCAGGAGTTTGTCAGGCGTTTTCCCATTCATCCTTATGGGGACATTTTCATCTTTGGCTCTGCTCCTGCTCCAGCATGTGTGCAACCATTTTAAGCTCTTTATTCCTTTATCCTCTCACCTTTTCAACCCTTTCTCACCTTTTTAAGCTCGTTCTTCCCTCTTACTCTGCAACTTTTTGGCCTTTTCAATCTTTTTTCACATTCTTAAGCTCGTTCAGCCCTCTTAAGCTACAGCTTTTCAAACTTTTCAGATATTCATCTTCCTGCCTTTTCAACACCTTCAAACATTCAACTTCATGTTCAGCTATGAAATTGTTACACTTTTTAAACTCTTTAAGCCGTCTTCAACCTTCCTGTCTCTTCATCTTCTTAAAATATTCATCTTTCTGTAATTTCAACTGCTTCAACCATTCCGCTTCCTGTGCAGCTATGGAACTGTTCAACTATCAATATGTTCAACTTTTTAAGCTCTTTCGGCCTTTAACTTTGCAACTTTTCCGGCTTTTCGACTTTTTCAACATTTCGCCAGGACGTTCAGCAGATTTCCAAGAGCGTTTCAGCCTTCAGCATTCACACTGTATTTTCGCAGGAAATACAATTTTTCTAGTTAGTGTGAATGCTGAGTCAGCATTCACACTATTGTTCTTCTGGAATTTATTATTATTCTTCCGTACGTTTTTTGGCTCGCTTCTCCTTCTACAAACTTTGTGCTACAGAAACCATTCAACCATCAAAATGTTCAGCTTTTTTAGGACATGATGGCGTCTATTTTTCTTTTTTCTACCTTTTATACTTTTGCTAATATTCAGCTTTTTCTGCTAAATTTTTCCCATTCATCCTTATGGGGATTTTTTTCAAATTTCATTCTGCTATAACTTCAGCATACCTTCAGCTATAGAAACCATTCAAACATGAAAATGTTCAGCTTTTTAAGCTCTTTCAACCTTGTGCTTTTCAACTTTTCAACCTTTCAACTTTTTCAAATATTAAGCTTTGTTTAAAAAAAATTTAACATTGCCGCAAATGGGAAAAGCTTCAAATCCTCTTCAAAACTCCTCGACTTTCAACCTCTTCTTCTCCCTCATACCTTGAGCTAGAGACACCATTCAAACTTTAAAATACTCACAACGCCTTGAACTATTTGCACTGTATTCAGTTTTTTAAAATCTTGTATGGTTTTGAAATCATCGCAGTTTGAGTTTGAAGGATTTTTAGCTCTTCTTCTCATTTTATAATGGGTGTGTATTGCGTCAGCTAGAGTGAGCGCGCACCAACTGCCGCAGCCCAGAGTGTAGAACAGCTGGGAAAAAAGGGAGAAAAATTCTCTTCAGCTCAATTTGGTTCCCACATCTTTTACTTGACATAGACAATATATGCATAGAAATGTAGGAAATCTTGTGGGCTTTCATCTGATGGTCTTATTTCAGATGTGGGACTTACGGTTTTGGATCTAGAAGCCCGAGAGCGACAAGAAGTCCAACAGTTCCTCCATAAGCCGCAATGTTAATTTTGAGCCAAAATTTCTGCTGAAGAGCAGACGGTACCTTTTCTCTCTCTCGCTTCTGTGCCTTCATTTCTCACTTTCCAGAAATAAAAACAACATGACCGCGTTCAGCAACTCCTCCTCTCACTCACCATATAGATATTTCAGCTACAACCATTACAGTTTTCTTTCAAATCGGAGGCGTTTGGGAGGCGTTTTCCCATTCATCCTTATGGGGAATTTTTCAAATTTCATCCTGCTATAACTTCTGCATACTTTAAGCTAAAGAAGCCATTCAACTATTAAAATGTTCAACTTTTTAAGCTATTCCAACCTTGTACTTTTTTGCTTTTTAACTTTTCAACTTCTTTAGAAATTCGGCTTTTTCTAAACAAAATTTAACACTGAAGTAAATGGGAAAATCTTCAAATCCTCTTCCAAAGTCGTCGACTTTGCACCTCTTCCTGTCCTTCATACTTTGAGCTAGAGACACCATTCCAACTTTATAATATATAAATATTTTGGCCATAACCATTACAGTTTTTTCAAAAGTCGCAGAAGTTTGTCAGGCGTTTTCCCATTCATCCTTATGGCGACATTTTCATCTTTGGCTCTGCTCCTGCTCCAGCATGTCTGCAAACATTTTAAGCTCTTTATGCCTTTATCCTTTCACCTCTTCAACCTTTTTTCCACCTTTTTAGGCTCCTTCTGCCCTCTTACTCTACAATCTTTCTGCCTTTCCAGTCTTTTTTCACCTTTTTAAGCTCGTTCTACCCTCTTAAGCTACAGCTTTTCAACCTCTTCAGATATTGGACTTTCTGCCTTTTGATCTTTTTAAAATATTCTTTCCAGAAATATAAACAACATCACTTCGTTTAACAATGTCTCCTGTTACTCATTAAATAAATATTTTGACCATAACCATTACAGTTTTTTCAAAGATCGCAGGAGTTTGTCAGGCGTTTTCCCATTCATCCTTATGGGGACATTTTCATCTTTGGCTTTGCTCCTGCTCCAGCATGTGTGCAACCATTTTAAGCTCTTTATGCCTTTATCCTCTCACCTTTTCAACCCTCTCTCACCTTTTTAAGCTCGTTCTTCCCTCTTACTCTACAACTTTTTGGCCTTTTCAGTCTTTTTTCACATTTTTAAGCTCGTTCAGCCCTCTTAAGCTACAGCTTTTCAAACTTTTCAGATATTCATCTTCCTGCCTTTTCAACTCCTTCAAACATTCAACTTCATGTTCAGCTATGAAATTGTTACACTTTTTAAACTCTTTCAGCCCTCTTCAACCTTCCTGTCTCTTCATCTTCTTAAAATATTCATCTTTCTGTAATTTCAACTGCTTCAACCATTCCGCTTCCTGTGCAGCTATGGAACTGTTCAACTATCAATATGTTCAACTTTTTAAGCTCTTTCGGCCTTTAACTTTGCAACTTTTCCGGCTTTTCGACTTTTTCAACATTTCGCCAGGACGTTCAGCAGATTTCCAAGAGCGTTTCAGCCTTCAGCATTCACACTGTATTTTCGCAGGAAATACAATTTTTCTAGTTCTAGTTATTATTCTTCTTCCGTACGTTTTT
The DNA here is from genome assembly GCF_904848185.1 of Acanthopagrus latus. NCBI lineage: Eukaryota > Metazoa > Chordata > Actinopteri > Spariformes > Sparidae > Acanthopagrus > Acanthopagrus latus. The sequence goes on from NW_023504064.1 coordinate 337,353, forward strand.
TGGCTCGCTTCTCCTCCTACAAACTTTTTGCTATAAAAACCATTCAACCATCAAAATGTTCAGCTTTTTTGGGACATGATGGCGTCTATTTTTCTTTTTTCTACCTTTTATACTTTTGCTAATATTCAGCTTTTTCTGCTAAATTTTTCCCATTCATCCTTATGGGGATTTTTTCAAATTTCATTCTGCTATAACTTCAGCATACCTTCAGCTATAGAAACCATTCAAACATGAAAATGTTCAGCTTTTTAAGCTCTTTCAACCTTGTGCTTTTCAACTTTTCAACCTTTCAACTTTTTCAAATATTAAGCTTTGTTTAAAAAAAATTTAACATTGCCGCAAATGGGAAAAGCTTCAAATCCTCTTCAAAACTCCTCGACTTTCAACCTCTTCTTCTCCCTCATACCTTGAGCTAGAGACACCATTCAAACTTTAAAATACTCACAACGCCTTGAACTATTTGCACTGTATTCAGTTTTTTAAAATCTTGTATGGTTTTGAAATCATCGCAGTTTGAGTTTGAAGGATTTTTAGCTCCTCTTCTCATTTTATAATGGGTGTGTATTGCGTCAGCTAGAGTGAGCGCGCACCAACTGCCGCAGCCCAGAGTGTAGAACAGCTGGGAAAAAAGGGAGAAAAATTCTCTTCAGCTCGATTTGGTTCCCACATCTTTTACTTGACATAGACAATATATGCATAGAAATGTAGGAAATCTTGTGGGCTTTCATCTGATGGTCTTATTTCAGATGTGGGACTTACGGTTTTGGATCTAGAAGCCCGAGAGCGACAAGAAGTCCAACAGTTCCTCCATAAGCCGCAATGTTAATTTTGAGCCAAAATTTCTGCTGAAGAGCAGACGGTACCTTTTCTCTCTCTCGCTTCTGTGCCTTCATTTCTCACTTTCCAGAAATAAAAACAACATGACCGCGTTCAGCAACTCCTCCTCTCACTCACCATATAGATATTTCAGCTACAACCATTACAGTTTTCTTTCAAATCGGAGGCGTTTGAGAGGCGTTTTCCCATTCATCCTTATGGGGAATTTTTCAAATTTCATCCTGCTATAACTTCTGCATACTTTAAGCTAAAGAAGCCATTCAGCTATTAAAATGTTCAACTTTTTAAGCTATTCCAACCTTGTACTTTTTTGCTTTTTAACTTTTCAACTTCTTTAGAAATTCGGCTTTTTCTAAACAAAATTTAACACTGAAGTAAATGGGAAAATCTTCAAATCCTCTTCCAAAGTCATCGACTTTGCACCTCTTCCTGTCCTTCATACTTTGAGCTAGAGACACCATTCCAACTTTATAATATATAAATATTTTGGCCATAACCATTACATTTTTTTCAAAAGTCGCAGGAGTTTGTCAGGCGTTTTCCCATTCATCCTTATGGCGACATTTTCATCTTTGGCTCTGCTCCTGCTCCAGCATGTGTGCAAACATTTTAAGCTCTTTATGCCTTTATCCTTTCACCTCTTCAACCTTTTTTCCACCTTTTTAGGCTCCTTCTGCCCTCTTACTCTACAATCTTTCTGCCTTTCCAGTCTTTTTTCACCTTTTTAAGCTCGTTCTACCCTCTTAAGATACAGCTTTTCAACCTCTTCAGATATTGGACTTTCTGCCTTTTGATCTTTTTAAAATATTCTTTCCAGAAATATAAACAACATCACTTCGTTTAACAATGTCTCCTGTTACTCATTAAATAAATATTTTGACCATAACCATTACAGTTTTTTCAAAGATCGCAGGAGTTTGTCAGGCGTTTTCCCATTCATCCTTATGGGGACATTTTCATCTTTGGCTCTGCTCCAGCATGTGTGCAACCATTTTAAGCTCTTTATTCCTTTATCCTCTCACCTTTTCAACCCTTTCTCACCTTTTTAAGCTCGTTCTTCCCTCTTACTCTGCAACTTTTTGGCCTTTTCAATCTTTTTTCACATTCTTAAGCTCGTTCAGCCCTCTTAAGCTACAGCTTTTCAAACTTTTCAGATATTCATCTTCCTGCCTTTTCAACACCTTCAAACATTCAACTTCATGTTCAGCTATGAAATTGTTACACTTTTTAAACTCTTTCAGCCGTCTTCAACCTTCCTGTCTCTTCATCTTCTTAAAATATTCATCTTTCTGTAATTTCAACTGCTTCAACCATTCCTCTTCCTGTGCAGCTATGGAACTGTTCAACTATCAATATGTTCAACTTTTTAACCTCTTTCGGCCTTTAACTTTGCAACTTTTCCGGCTTTTCGACTTTTTCAACATTTCGCCAGGACGTTCAGCAGATTTCCAAGAGCGTTTCAGCCTTCAGCATTCACACTGTATTTTCGCAGGAAATACAATTTTTCTAGTTAGTGTGAATGCTGAAGGCATTCACACTATTGTTCTTCTGGAATTTATTTTTAGTGTGAATGCTGAGTCAGCATTCACACTATTGTTCTTCTGGAATTTATTATTATTCTTCCGTACGTTTTTTGGCTCGCTTCTCCTTCTACAAACTTTGTGCTACAGAAACCATTCAACCATCAAAATGTTCAGCTTTTTTAGGACATGATGGCGTCTATTTTTCTTTTTTCTACCTTTTATACTTTTGCTAATATTCAGCTTTTTCTGCTAAATTTTTCCCATTCATCCTTATGGGGATTTTTTTCAAATTTCATTCTGCTATAACTTCAGCATACCTTCAGCTATAGAAACCATTCAAACATGAAAATGTTCAGCTTTTTAAGCTCTTTCAACCTCGTGCTTTTCAACTTTTCAACCTTTCAACTTTTTCAAATATTAAGCTTTGTTTAAAAAAAATTTAACATTGCCGCAAATGGGAAAAGCTTCAAATCCTCTTCAAAACTCCTCGACTTTCAACCTCTTCTTCTCCCTCATACCTTGAGCTAGAGACACCATTCAAACTTTAAAATACTCACAACGCCTTGAACTATTTGCACTGTATTCAGTTTTTTAAAATCTTGTATGGTTTTGAAATCATCGCAGTTTGAGTTTGAAGGATTTTTAGCTCTTCTTCTCATTTTATAATGGGTGTGTATTGCGTCAGCTAGAGTGAGCGCGCACCAACTGCCGCAGCCCAGAGTGTAGAACAGCTGGGAAAAAAGGGAGAAAAATTCTCTTCAGCTCAATTTGGTTCCCACATCTTTTACTTGACATAGACAATATATGCATAGAAATGTAGGAAATCTTGTGGGCTTTCATCTGATGGTCTTATTTCAGATGTGGGACTTACGGTTTTGGATCTAGAAGCCCGAGAGCGACAAGAAGTCCAACAGTTCCTCCATAAGCCGCAATGTTAATTTTGAGCCAAAATTTCTGCTGAAGAGCAGACGGTACCTTTTCTCTCTCTCGCTTCTGTGCCTTCATTTCTCACTTTCCAGAAATAAAAACAACATGACCGCGTTCAGCAACTCCTCCTCTCACTCACCATATAGATATTTCAGCTACAACCATTACAGTTTTCTTTCAAATCGGAGGCGTTTGGGAGGCGTTTTCCCATTCATCCTTATGGGGAATTTTTCAAATTTCATCCTGCTATAACTTCTGCATACTTTAAGCTAAAGAAGCCATTCAATTATTAAAATGTTCAACTTTTTAAGCTATTCCAACCTTGTACTTTTTTGCTTTTTAACTTTTCAACTTCTTTAGAAATTCGGCTTTTTCTAAACAAAATTTAACACTGAAGTAAATGGGAAAATCTTCAAATCCTCTTCCAAAGTCGTCGACTTTGCACCTCTTCCTGTCCTTCATACTTTGAGCTAGAGACACCATTCCAACTTTATAATATATAAATATTTTGGCCATAACCATTACAGTTTTTTCAAAAGTCGCAGGAGTTTGTCAGGCGTTTTCCCATTCATCCTTATGGCGACATTTTCATCTTTGGCTCTGCTCCTGCTCCAGCATGTCTGCAAACATTTTAAGCTCTTTATGCCTTTATCCTTTCACCTCTTCAACCTTTTTTCCACCTTTTTAGGCTCCTTCTGCCCTCTTACTCTACAATCTTTCTGCCTTTCCAGTCTTTTTTCACCTTTTTAAGCTCGTTCTACCCTCTTAAGCTACAGCTTTTCAACCTCTTCAGATATTGGACTTTCTGCCTTTTGATCTTTTTAAAATATTCTTTCCAGAAATATAAACAACATCACTTCGTTTAACAATGTCTCCTGTTACTCATTAAATAAATATTTTGACCATAACCATTACAGTTTTTTCAAAGATCGCAGGAGTTTGTCAGGTGTTTCCCCATTCATCCTTATGGGGACATTTAAAAAAAACGTTTGGCTTCACAAATCTTCAGCTTTTTAAGACCATTCAACCTTGCAGCCAGCATTTAATGTAATAAACCCACAAATTTAATACATTTTCCACAAAGGTAATGGCCGCTGCCTGCTTCAAATGTAACATGTGATTTCCCACGAATGTAATAACTATTTGGAGGGATTTATTATGTTTGTGGGGAAGTGAAAATCCTCATTATAATAACTTCTCACAAATGTAATAAAAAAAATGAATAATGGTCGTGGTTGTTGTTTTTTTGTTTGCCTATACGTCTACTAATACTGACCGTGGCTGCAAAATCCAGCTGCTGACTCTTCTGCTGACACAGAACGGATCCCCCTCACCTTGTTTTAATATCTTTGGGGCGTGTGTGTGGTCTCTCTCTTTCTCACCGCTGTCCATGGTTCTGAACCACAGAAGCCCTGACCTGCGCATCACTACCCGTCAGGTCTACTGATTTTTTCCCCCTCCATTCAAAAATGTGAATGAACATAGACAATATATGCATAGAAATGTAGGAAATCTTATTAGCTTTCAGCTGATGGTCTCATTTCAGATGTGGGACTTACGGTTTTGGATTTCGAAGCCCGAGAGCGACAAGAAGTCCAACAGCTCCTCCATAAGCCGCAAAGTTAATTTTGAGCCGAAATTTCTGGTGAAGAGCAGACGGTACCTGTTCTCTCTCTCGTGTTTGTGCCCTCATTTCTCACTTTCCAGAAATAAAAACAACATCACAGAGTTTGGCAATGTCTCCCCTCACTCACCATATAGAAACTTTTGCCCTAACGTTTTTTTCTAAAATCGCAGGGGTTTGGGAGGACTTTTCCCATTCATCCTTATGGGGATTTTTTCAAATTTCATTCTACTCTAACTTCAGCATTCCATAAGCTTTAGAAACCATTCAACTATTAAAATGTTCAACTTTTTAAGCTCTTTCAACCTTGTGCCTTTTAACTTTTCAACTTCTTCAGAAATTCGGCTTTTTCTACATAAAATTTAACACTGAAGTAAATGGGAAAATCTTCAAAGCCTCTTCAAAAGTCATTGACTTTACACCTCTTCCTGTCCTTCATACTTTCAGCTAGAGACATCAGTCCAACTTTATAACATATACATATTTTGGCAATAACCATTACCATTTTTTCAAAAACCATAGGGGTTTGGCAGGCATTTTCCCATTCATTCTCATGGGAACATTGTCGTTTTTGGCTCTTCTGCTGCTCCAGCATGTGTGCAGCACGATCACCGTGGCAACTGAGATCAGCTGGGCAAGCACAGTCTGTCTGTCTCTCTCTCTATCTGTCTGTCTCTCTGTCTCTCTGTCTGTCTGTCTGTCTGTCTGTCTCTCTCTCTCTCTACCTGTCTGTCTGTCTCTCTCTCTCTACCTGTCTCTCTCTCTCTCTCTCTCTCTACCTGTCTCTCTCTCTCTCTCTCTCTCTACCTGTCTATCTCTCTCTACCTGTCTCTCTCTCTCTACCTGTCTATCTCTCTCTCTACCTGTCTATCTCTCTCTCTCTCTCTCTCTCTGTCTGTCCATACATATATCTCTCTCTATCTGTCTGTCTCTATCTGTCTGTCTCTATCTGTCTGTCTGTCTGTCTCTCTCTCTCTCTCTCTCTCTGTCTGTCTCTATCTGTCTGTCTGTCTGTCTGTCTCTGTCTGTCTGTCTCTATCTGTCTGTCTTTCTCGGTCTATCTGTCTGTCTCTCTCTCTCTATCTGTCTGTCTCTTTCTCTATCTCTCTGTGTATTTTCCAACCCACTGTATATTGAGGGCCCTTTTTTCTGTCGCTAACTCTTCCCACACCGCTGACTGCACACAAACAAACAATAGATCACAATGTGTAGCTCGATCTGACTCGGTATGCTATCATTCAGTTTTTCAGAGTGTCAATTTTTTCGCGTCGTAAGACGCGAAAAACTGCAAAACATTTCCCATAAGGAATGAACGGGACGAGGTCAAAAAAGTCGCAAATCTCCGGCTCTGGCATACGTTGACCTAGACACACCATTCAAACTGTAAAATGTACATACAAGTCAAAATTATCAACATGATAGCATACTTTTGCCTTAGCTTTCATAGTATTTTCGTCACGGGGCAAAGCGCACAGCCCACTCTCGCGATTCCCCGGCGGGGAATTGTCTAGTATTAGTATTCTTCTTTCAATCAAAATTACCCACAGAAAGGCATCTGCTTCAGCAGGACATTTCCAGAGCCACAGGCTGCAGTCACTTTCAAGAGCTGACAGAAAGATTGAGGTGGCCGGGTTTTTTTTTTTTTTTTTTTTTTTTTAAAGCATGCTGATGTCATCAGTGTCTGTGAAAGAAACTATAAAAAAGAAAATATTTTTTCCAAACTTTATTTGTTCCACCAGTTCAATCATTTCTTTTTAGATGTGAATCTAAAATGATGATGTGAATCTAAAATGAGAATGTGAAGTCTGAATATACATTTGTTCAGGTTTGAATCATGTAGGGCATTTTTATTGGGGGGGGGCAATTCACGTTTTTCAGAAATTGGGGGGTTCCCCCTTTTAATTTAGAGTAGTTTTTATCTAAGTTACAGAAAAGACAGAAAATATGATATGTTTTATCTATTTTGGCCATAAGTGGTCATATTGACCGCACATTTTGTGGGGTTTCATTGTTAACATTTTTCGTGCAGTTTGTTACTTTCACTGTCTCTCTTGTCTGTAACTATGTCAGCAGTCTCAAGCTGTGCTTCTTTACAAATTTACTTGTGAGTTAATTATTATATAGTTGCATTATATAGCCTGGTTGGCACAATGTGCAAACAAACACGGGAGTTCCCCCCTACGTGAAACAGCAATCGGAGCTGTTCAACATCAAGGTGCTGAAGTGATGCTACTCTGACTGTGTAGCAGGGAAAGCCGAGGAAGAAAGTCTGCATCCGGAGCACCGTGCGCACAGGTGTGGGCACCTTTAGTGGGGCGAAGGCAAAACAAGAGTCTGTAATGTACTACAACAACACAAAGTACGGCGTGGACCTCGCGGACCAGATGCGAGAGATTACTCCATCAAAGGCGGAGTAAGATGGTCAGGCGGTCTTCTATAAAATCCACGACCTGGCTGGGATCAACTCCCGCATCTTATCCGTGTGTAGTAACTGTAAGAGGAGAGCAGAGGGAATCTGTGACCAGTTATCAAAACGCCTCTTTTTTGTCTTTGTTTTAGATCAGCTCGTTTCCAGCTTTTACGATCATTATTGTTTTATTATGTTAATTAAAACCTTGTGTACGTATATGCAATAATTACTGTTTACTATGTACGATTATATGAATATTGATAAATGTATAATTGAACTTGAAAATGTACATTTTGGTGCTATTTCGCTTATTGAAAAAATATCATGACACAACGAATGGATTCATCATTCAATTTGGTATTTACATGAGATATTATATAGTTTAAAATCTAACGGTCAAAATGACGGCCGGATCTAAATCTGCTCTGTGTGTGAAAGGCAGATAATGAAGTTTTGAATGTCACTAGCCATGGCAATATCCCAGACTCCCTTACAAATCGAGTGATTTTAAGATTTGTTGCATCATGGAGAGAAGCTTAATTAACTTTTTGGAACGCTTATGACACATTTCAACTAATCACTGCCTTCTTTCAAATTCGGCACTAAATACAATACATTAGAATTTATCTTTCATTGTGAAAAGTGTCAGCATTTTCACGACATCGCTTTAAAAGCCGGACTCCCTTAAAAAAACAAAAACAAATTTGAAACTTGTCGCGTTAGGAGAAACTGTATAAACGGTGTGAAACCCAGTGTACAACGCATTCTTAATTATTTGGGCACAGTTGTTCATTCGGCAAATGTTATACATGATGAAATGTTTTCTTTGTGTAAGAAACGTATCCGTTGTTCCGTTGTTCATTATCTTACATTGCGGGGCGCGACGCGTTTAATGTCGGACATGTACACGTTATTATCTACTTGATCTATTTCCGTCCTAACGTTGGTTACGGTGACTTATATCAGAGATCCCTACAAAATTCATAATACAACACGAACCCTGACTTCTTTTACCACTTGCTCTATGAGATATTGCAGGGTTTGGAGATCGCATTCAAGGGTGTTCAACGCCAGAATTTCCGAGTGTCCCCTGAACGCCTCCCTCAAACGGTTTCGCACGAGCCGGATTTTGCTTCAGCCGCTGTCTACTGGATTTCAGGTAAGCACGGCCATCACGGCCAGCAGTTATGGACGGTCCAAATACAGGTTTATTGTTTTAGCAGTACATTCAAAGTTGTGTTAATTCATACGGGAGTAAACATGATTTAATGGGTGCAGTTTTTTTTGTTCGACAAAGCCTTTATTGTTGGCTAAACAATGGTAACGTTGCTAGCCTAACCGCTAACGCTAACTGATAACTGACTGGCTCGTGAATCTTCAGTTAGCTGCTGTTAATAGCAGTTTTCAGTTCAGATAGTCAACGTTTAGCTGATTTTCTGTCTGTTGCCAGGCTCTGTCTCTCTGTCACACTCTCTCACATCAAGCACACAGACACTTACCTGGCTCAGACAAACAGTTGTGTGTCTCTGTCGCGCACACAGCCCAGCACTGTATGGCTGGGCTACTCCTGCCATAATGTCATTAATAGCACTGATTTTGACATACACTACACAGGATTGGCACTATGTAGTGATTAGTGAAGCACACACTTTCTAAAACCACTGGCTAAAGCAGCTGCGTCAACACATTTTCAGTTAAGAGCATTGTCCCATTTATATAATCCTATTTTGTTCAATTTACAGATAACTTTTCATTTAAATATTTAGCTTTTTCTAAAAAAAAAAAAAAATTAACATTGCCGCAAATGGGAAAAATCTTGTACGGTTTTGAAATCATAGCAGTTTGAGTTTTGAGCTGTTTTAGCTCCTCTTCTGATTTTATAATGGGTGTGTATTGCGTCGGCTAGAGTGCGTGACATCATCAACTGCCGCAGCCCAGAGTGTAGAGCAGCACCAAAAACAGGAAAAAAATTCTCTTTAGCTCGATTTGGTTCCCACATCTTTTACTTGACATAGACAATATATGCATAGAAATGTAGGAAATCTTGTTGGCTTTCAGCTGATGGTCTTATTTCAGATGTGGGACTTACGGTTTTGGATTTCGAAGCCCGAGAGCGACAAGAAGTGAAGCAGCTCTCCCATAAGCCGCAATGTTAATTTTGAGCCGAAATTTCTGGTGAAGAGCAGACGGTACCTGATTGGTCTCTCGCATTTGTGCCCTCATTTCTCACATTCCAGAAATAAAAACAACATGACCGAGTTCGGCCATGTCTCTACTCGCTCACCATATAGATATTTTTGCACTAAACATTAAAGTTTTTTCTAAAATCACAGGGGTTTGGGAGGACTTTTCCCATTCATTCTTATGGGGACCTCATCATCTCTGTCTCTGATACTTCTCCAGCTGTGTATCTCAACAATGCCTGTGTGGTGCCTGAGCTACAGTGTGTGACATAATCTTTAGAATGGTGAGCAGCTGGAAAATCTGGAGCGAGAATTCTCTTCAGCTGGTTTTGGATCCCACATCTTTTCCTTTACATGGACAATGCAGCCATTATAAGCTTTGCCTTTAACTTTCCACCTTTTCTGACTTTTCTAACCTTTTTAGGCCCTCTCTGCCTCCTACGTTCCGGCTTTTCAGTCTTTTTTCACCTTTTTAAGCTCTTTCAGACCTCTTACTCTACAGTTTTTAGCCTTCTCAGATATTCATCTTTCTGCCTTTTCAACTCCTTCAAACATTCCGCTTCATGTTCAGCTATGAAAATGATCAACTTTTCAAACTCTTTCAACCCTCTTCAACATTTCTGTCTCTTCATCTTCTCAAATGTTCATCGTTCTACCTTTTCACCTCCTTCAAACATTAAGCTCCATGTTCACCTACAGAAACTGTTCAGCTATCAATATGTTCAACTTTTCAACTTTTTCAGCTTTTCAACTTTTTCATCTTGTCGGCAGTACATTCAGCAGATTTTGCTTCAGCCTTCAGCATTCACACTGTATTTTCGCAGGAAAAACACATTTTTCTAGTTATTATTCTTCTTCCGTACGTTTTTCGGCACGTTTCAACGCCTTCAAACTTTTGGCTACAGAAACTGTTCAACTATCAAAATGTTCAGCTTTTTAAGGACATTACTGGCATTAATTTTGGCTTTTCTATCTTTTATACTTTTGGAAATATTCAGCTTTTTCTGCAAAATTTTCCCCATTCATCCTTATGGGGATTTTTTGAAATTTCATTCTGCTATAACTTCAGCATACGTTCAGCTATTGAAACTGTTCAACTATTAAAATGTTCAGCTTTTTAAGCTCTTTCAGCCTTGTAATTTTCAATGTTTCAACTTTTTCAGCAATTTTGCTTATTCTAAAAAAAAATTAACATTGCCGCAAATGGGAAAAGCTTCACATCCTCTTCAAAACTCCTCAATTTTGGACCTCTTCTTCTCCCTCATGCTTTGAGCTAGAGACACCATTCCAACTTTAAAAGAATCACAAAACCTTGAACTTTTGGGCTCGTATTTTTGAAAATATTGTATGATTTTGAAGTAATCACACTTTTAGTTTGATAAACTTTTAGCCTGTCTTCTGAGTTTATAATGGGTGTATATTGCTTGAGCTAGAGTGCGTGACATCATCAACTACCGCACTCCACAGTGTAGAGCAGCTCCAAAAATGGCATAAAAAATTCTCTTCAGCTTGATTTAGATCCCAAACCTTTTACTCAACATAGACAATGTATACATAGAAATGTAGGAAAACTTTCAGATGATGGTCTCATTTTATATTTACAAGTTACAGTTTTGGATGCGGAAGCCCTGGAGTGACAAGAAGTGAAGCAGCTGCCCCATAAGCCCCAATGTGAATTTTGAGCCTAAAGTTCTAGAGGACAGCAGAGGGTACCTGATTTGTCTCTCGCGTTTGTGCCCTCATTTCTCACTTTCCAGAAATAAAAACCAGATGACCGAGATCAGCAATATCTCCTCTCACTCACCATGAAGATGTTTTGACCCTAACTATTAATGTTTTTTCTAAAATCGTAGGGGTTTGTGAGGCATTTTCCCATTCATTCTTATGGGGACATTTTCATCTCTGTCTCTCATCTCTGTAGAATGCATGTGTATTGCGTCAGCTAGAGTGAGTGACACAATCACTTGATTGGAGAGCAGCTGGAACACTGGAGAAAGAATTCTCTTCAGCTGGATTTGAATCCAACATCTTTTACTTTACATAGATGATGCAGCCATTTTAAGCTTCTGCCTTTAACTTTCAGCTGATTCAGTGTTTTTTCACATTTTTAACCTCTTTCTGCCCTCTTGCTCTAGACCTTTTTAGCCTTTTCAGATGTTCATCTTTCTGCCTTTTCAACTCCTTTAAACATTCCGCTTCATGTTCACCTTTGAAAATGTTCAACTTTTTAAACTCTTTCAGCCCTCTTCAGCTTTTCTGTCTTTCCATCTTTTGAAAATATTCATCTCTCTGCCCTTTGAGATTCTTTATACATTCAGCTTCATGTTCAGCTACAGAAACTGATCAGCTATCAGCGTGTTCAGCTTTTAATGCTCTTTCTGCCTTTAGCTTTTCAGCTTTTTCAGCTTTTCAGCAATACGTTCAGCAGATTTCCCTTCGGCCTTCAGCATTCACACTGTATTTTCGTGGGAAATGCAATTTGTCTTGTTAAAGCTGCAAGCAGCGTTGGACGGGCCCTTGCAGTCCACGCACCTCGGTCCATAGATGCTTCACACAAAATTTAGTGCAAATTGGTCAAATTGCCTAGGAGGAGTTCGAAAAAGTAGGTTTTGCATTTGTCCCAATTTTGCGAACAAAAAGTTAGCTCAAAAGTGGGCGTGGCCTACAACAAATAATTCAGCTGAATGCAGGGAATAAGGAGATATAAGGTTTAACAATGTGTGACACATTATGTGTGAGTTATGGGCCAAAAACGCTTTCACATAAAAAATAGCGCCACCTGCTGGTCATTTTTGGTGTGTAAGTTGCAGGGGCCAGTCTATACCACCTCTATGAATTTCATTCCCACAAGTGTTATGGTGTGGGCACAGGGCCAAATCTAAAATTAAACTGGCACCAGAGCGCCACCTAGTGGCCGATTGATAAGCATTTTGTGAGATATGCTCAAGAGGCCAGTGGCAATAAGTATACCAAGTTTGGTGTCAATCCGCTAAACCGATGTGGAGATATAAACTATTTGAATTTAAAGAGCGCCACCTTGTGGTCATCGCCTACACTTTTGCAAACATCCTCAGGAACTCATGTCAAAGTATTATCTTAGGTCTCATGTCATTTGGACACACCATTGTGGAGATATTTAACACTTCCTGTTTGGGAGGAAATCTGCAGGAAGTTGTTATTTAATATCTTGAGTATTGTTTGGCCTATCAAAATTCTTTTAATAACTTTTTGTCAGGAGGGTCCACAGATGCTCTATGCCAAGTTTCGTGCAAATCGGTTAAATTGCCTGGGACGAGTTCGAAAAAGTAGGTTTTGCATTTGTCGCAATTTTGCGAACTGAAAGTTAGCGCAAAAGTGGGCGTGGCCTACACCAAATAATTCAGCTGGATGCAGCGAACATGGAGATATAAGGTTTATCAATGTGTGACACATTATGTGTGAGTTATGGGCCAAAAACTCTTCAAGTGAAAAATAGCGCCACCTGCTGGTCATTTTTGGTGTGTAAGTTGCAGGGGCCAGTCTATACCACCTCTATGAATTTCATTCCCATAAGTGTTATGGTGTGGTCACAGGGCCAAATCTAAAATTAAACTGGCACCAGAGCGCCACCTAGTGGCCGATTGATAAGTCCTTTGTCAGATATTTTCAAGGGTTTGGTGTCAATACGCCCAAGCGATGTGGAGATATAAACTATATGATTTTAAAGAGCGCCACCTTGTGGTCATCACCTACAATTTTGGACACATGCTCATTAAGTCATGTCAAAGTATCATCTCAAGTTTCATGTCATTTGGACACACCGTTGTGGAGATATCCAACACTTCCTGTTTGGCAGGAAATCTGCAGGAAGTTGTTATTTAATAACGTGAGTATTGTTTGGCTTATCAAAATTCTTTTAATAACTTTTTGTCAGGAGGGTCCACAGATGCTGTGTGCCAAGTTTCGTGCAAATCGGTGAAATCGCCTGGGAGGAGTTCGAAAAAGTAGGTTTTCGACATTTTGCCACGTAGCGAAAAAAAACGGTAGGCGGAAATGGGCGTGGCCTATACCACGAGACTCAGCCCACTTCACTGAACACGTGGATATAAGGTTTTTGAATGTGCGACAAAGTATATGGGAGTTATTAGCCAAAACGCGCTGTGCTTAATAACAGCGCCACCTAGTGGTGGAAATTCAGGACCACAATAGATTATAAAATTTTTCGCCGGGTGGGACTTATATTCCAAGTTTGGTGAGTTTTGGGGTATGTTCAGGTAGTCAAAAATGCAATCATTTCGTCCGAAGAAAAAAAAAAAGAAAAAAAAAAAATTAAAGCTGCGAGCAGCGTTGGTCGGGCCCTCGCAGTCCACGCACCTCGGGGCATGCTGCCGTCAGGGCTTCCGCACGCAACGCCTTGAAGAAGGTGTTTCTGTATAATTTGGTGGCCTGCTCCCACTGGTATGAAGTAATGTACGCTGAAGTCAAAAATAGTGCGTGTACTGCTGCACGATTCCCTAGACAAAGACTGAGTTGATGGTCCGCTTCTGGAGCTGGCTGACGAAAATGTCCACATGAGGCATAATGCAAAGAAATAGTTTCGGGAAGAAGCTGAAAGTATCATCGTCCAGTAGCCGCACAAACCCTCAAGCTTGCCGCAGAGTGGCAGGCTTAAACTCCCCTGCTGGTTTCAAAACACTGGATGATGTCACATTCGTGCTCAAACACAGTGTTGACAGCACAGATGTGGAAGTTCAGAAAAGCTTTATTGCCGAGTACGATTTTACACATACGATGAATTTGTTGTGGTGATGTAGGTGCATGCATCAAATAACTAAGTGAAAATATAACAAATTAACAATATAAACTATTTAAAGAATAGAAAATATAACAAATTAACAATATAAACTATTTCAAAAAGTAGAAAATATAACTATACAATATAATTAATATACACAATCTGTTTTTTGGGTAAAAGGATAAAGGGAGCAGACCAGCTGGCAGTGAACAATTACAAGAAATGATGTGCAAATGAAAATGCGCAAATGAATAGGAAGTTCAAGCTGAGCGTTAATGTAACGCATAGAGTTATGGTGCTGTCAGTGTGACAGTAGAGTCAGTGGTAGAGGTGGAGTGTAAGGAGTGTCAGGGGGGATTCATGCCTTGTTGATAAGGCTGACAGCAGACGGGAAGAAACTGTTCTTGTGGCGTGAGGTTTTGGTCCTGATGGACCGCAGCCTCCTGCCAGAGGGGAGTGTCTCAAAGATCTTACTGTGCTTGTTCTCGGGGGTCTGTGTGGGAGATCTTGAAAAAAATCCAGAGAATCCAGCCAGATCAGATAAAAACTGATTAACTAATGGGGTGTGCTGAATGATGAAAGCTAAAAAGTAAGAGGGCGGAAATAGCTTAAAAAGGTGAACAGTTTCGAAAGAAATGCAATTGTTCTCACCAAAACATTTATATATTGAGTAACAGGAGACACTGCTGAAATCCGTGATGTCATGTTTTATTTCTGGAGAGTGAAAAATGACGGCAGCAGAGCGAGAGATAAAACAAGTACTATCTCCTCTCCTCCAGAAACCTATGCTCAAAATTAACATTGTGCCTTATGGGGGAGCTGCTGGAGTGCTTATCGCTCTAGGACTTCTACAGCCAAAAGTGTAAGTCTTACATCTAAGATAGGACCATCAGCTGAAAGCCAACAAGATGTCCTACATTTCTATGTATATACTGTCTATGTGAAGTAAAAGATGTGGGATCCAAATCAAGCTGAAGAGAATTTTTTCTCCAGTTCTTCCAGCTGCTCTACACTCTAGCGATGATCTCACACCCTCTAGCTCACGCAATACACACCCATTACAAAATCAGAAGAAGGCCTAAAAATCCTTAAAACTAAAACTGTGATGATTTGGAAACCGTAA
This sequence comes from Acanthopagrus latus, assembly GCF_904848185.1. Classification (NCBI taxonomy): domain Eukaryota; kingdom Metazoa; phylum Chordata; class Actinopteri; order Spariformes; family Sparidae; genus Acanthopagrus; species Acanthopagrus latus. Next base: position 352,754 of record NW_023504064.1, read on the forward strand.
AAGATTTTTAAAAACTGACTACATGTCCAATAGTTCAAGGTCTTCTGACTCTTTAAAAGGTGGAATGGTATCTGTAGCTCAAAGCATGAAGCACAAGAAGAGGTTGAAAGTCAATGAGTTTTAAAGAGGATTTTAAGATTTTCCCATTCACTTTCCATTCAAACTAATCAGACTGCGACCAGATCGCCATCTATTGGCCGATTTGCACCAAATTTTACACAAAGCCTCATCAGTCCATGGAACACAATTATGAACATTTACGTGATAATCAGACAGTATTTTGTTTAGATGTGCAAGATTGTCTGCTTAAAACACAATGTGCAGTAATTTGTTGTTTTAAATTTCGGCCATTTTATGGACTATCAAAATTCTTTTGATAAATTTTTGTCAGGGGGGTCCATAGATGCTTCACGCAAAATTTCATGCAAATTGGTCAAATTGTCTAGGACGAGTTTGAAAAAGTAGGTTTTGCATTTGTCGCAATTTTGCGAATAGAAACTTAGCTCGAAAGTGGGCGTGGCCTACACCAAATAATTCAGCTGGATGCAGGGAACATGGAGATATACGGTTTATCAATGTGTGACACATTATGTGTGAGTTATGGGCCAAAAACTCTTCAAGTGAAAAATAGCGCCACCTGCTGGTCATTTTTGGTGTGTAAGTTGCAGGAGCCAGTCTATACCACCTCTATGAATTTCATTCCCATAAGTGTTATGGTGTGGGCACAGGGCCAAATCTAAAATTAAACTGGCACCAGAGCGCCACCTAGTGGCCGATTGATAAGTCCTTTGTCAGATATCCTCAAGGGGGCAGTGGCAATGACTATACCAAGTTTGGTGTCAATCCGCCCAAGCGATGTGGAGATATAAACTATAGGATTTTAAAGAGCGCCACCTTGTGGTCATCGCCTAGACTTTTGGACACATGCTCATTAAGTCATGTCAAAGTATAATCTTAAGTTTCATGTCATTTGGACACACCGTTGTGGAGATATCCAACACTTCCTGTTTGGCAGGAAATCTGCAGGAAGTTGTTATTTAATAACGTGAGTATTGTTTGGCCTATCAAAATTCTTTTAATAACTTTTGTCAGGAGGGTCCACAGATGCTGTGTGCCAAGTTTCGTGCAAATCGGTGAAATCGCCTGGGAGGAGTTCGAAAAAGTAGGTTTTCGACATTTTGCCACGTAGCGAAAAAAAACGGTAGGCGGAAATGGGCGTGGCCTATACCACGAGACTCAGCCCACTTCACTGAACGCGTGGATATAAGGTTTTTGAATGTGCGACAAAGTATATGGGACTTATTAGCCAAAACGCGCTGTGCTTAATAACAGCGCCACCTAGTGGTGGAAATTCAGGACGAAAATAGATTATAAAATTTTTCGCCAGGTGTGACTTATATTCCAAGTTTGGTGAGTTTTGGGGTATGTTCAGGCAGTCAAAAATGCGATCATTTCGTCCGAAGAAAAAAAAAAAGAAAAATTAAAGCTGCGAGCAGCGTTGGTCGGGCCCTCGCAGTCCACGCACCTTGGTGCATGCTGCTGTCAGGGCTTCCGCAAGCAACGCCTCGAAGAAGGTGTTTCTGTATAATTTGGTGGCCTGCTCCCGCTGGTATGAAGTAATGTACGCTGAAGTCAAAAATAGTGCGTGTACTGCTGCATGATTCCCCAGACAAAGACTGAGTTGATGGTCCGCTTCTGGAGCTGACTGACGAAAATGTCCACATGAGGCATAATGCAAAGAAATAGTTTCGGGAAGAAGCTGAAAGTATCATTGTCCAGTAGCTGAAGAGAAATTTTTCTCCAGTTCTTCCAGCTGCTCTACACTGTAGCGATGATGTCAGGCACTCTAGCTCACGCAATACACACCCATTATAAAATCACAAGATAGCCTAAAAAATCCTTGAAACTAAAACTGTGATGATTTGAAAACCGTTAAAGATTGTTAGAAACTGAATACATGCCCAATAGTTCAAGGTCTTCTGACTCTTTAAAATATGGAATAGTATCTGTAGCTCAAAGCAAGAAGCACAACAAGAGGTTGAAAGGCGATGAGTTTTGAAGAGGATTTTAAGATTTTCCCATTTACTTTCCATTCAAACTAATTAGACTGCGACCAAATCGCCACCTATTGGCCGATCTGCACCAAATTTTACACAAAGCCTCATCAGTCCATTGCACACAATTTTCAACATTTACATGATAATCAGAAAGTATTTTGTTAAGATGTACATGATTGTCTGCTTTCTAGACAATTTGCAGGAATTTGTTGTTTTATATTTTGGCTGTTTTATGGACTGTCAAAATTCTTTTAATAACTTTTTGTCGGGAGGGTCCATAGATGCTTCACGCAAAATTTAGTGCAACTTGGTCAAATTGCCTAGGAGGAGTTCGAAAAAGTAGGTTTTGCATTTGTCCCAATTTTGCGAACAAAAAGTTAGCGCAAAAGTGGGCGTGGCCTACAACAAATAATTCAGCTGAATGCAGGGAACATGTAGATATAAGGTTTACTAAAGTGTGACACAATATGTGTGAGTTATGGGCCAAAAACACTTTCAAGTAGAAAATAGCGCCACCTGCTGGTCATTTTTGGTGTGTAAGTTGCAGGGGCTAGTCTATACCACCCCTATGAATTTCATTCCCATAAGTGTTATGGTTTGGGCACAGGGCCAAATATAATTTTAAACTGGCACCACAGCGCCACCTAGTGGCCAATTGATAAGTCCTTTTTCACATATCCTCAAGAGCGCAGTGGCAATGCCTATACCAAGTTTGGTGTCAATCCGCCCAACCGATGTGGAGATATAAACTATTTGAATTTAAAGAGCGCCACCTTGTGGTCATTGCCTAAACTTTGGGATCCATGCTCAATAAGTCATGCCAAAGTAGAATCTTAAGTTTCATGTCATTTGGACACACTGTTGTGGAGATATCCAACACTTCCTGTTTGGTAGGAAATCTGCAGGAAGTTGTTATTTAACCCCTTCGCACCCACCTTTGTTGGTAATTTTCGCCTAATTAGCATACCCAAATGGAAAAGCTTATAACACAACAACTACAAGTCCCAGATGGATGTATGATACTTCACTTGAAAGCTGAGAACCTCTAGTTTCTGACAATGTGCTTACCCAGCATGTACCATACACACAACCTAAATGACATCAGTTCAAACATGGCTCTAAAACATTTTTTTTTCTTCGAAAAAAATAGGTCATTTTTGAATAACAATAACTCAGATGTGCTTTAGGTAAGGCATATGGCAATATACCACATACCTTCTACATCTTGTCAACTACACCTGGATGAAATTTCAGACTTCTAGGCCTAACCTTATGGGAGTTATGGAGTTTTTAGTTTGTGGTGTCACTGGCGTCCACAAACCTCTCCAAAACGTCTCCAAATGGCCAAATTGTGCCAAATGCTTTTTCTCACTTCTGTGACACTGGAAACATTACTGAAGCATTTTGGTGACTATAAAGCCTTCCTCCATGATTCAAAACATAATTTTTTCACACATTCATTTGATGGGTGGTCGGAGGGGTTTCCACACACTTCTAGGTGGCCATATTGAGATATTGTCATGCGACAAGACACTACCGAATAGTAACCATTATACAAAAATGACATACTGAAGTGAATTTCAAACAAGGCTTTTATTATCTTTCAATATACTAATACTGTATGTGCGCAGCGGGGGAGGTAGCACTGGTGGATGCAGAGGAGGATCGTTGGCACTTCTGATGACCGCCTTCAGCAGGAGAGGGGGTTGGGCGTCTGACTGCCTCACTTTCAGGCTCCCAATCCAGGTCACTGTCTTCAGACTGTGACCTACAAAACACAATGCAATGCACAAATGTTACCAAATATAATGAAAAATGAAAAAATATATAAATGCAATTCAATAGGGTGCTATTTACATAGGAAATACATAAACACAGATATATGATATTACATATTACACAAAAACATCAGGAAAGTAACCGTACATAAACAGAATAATTGAATTGGGGGAATATTCCCAGTGTCTGGTCAGTGAAAAAGATCTAATTCAATTTGTTTACAAGCTTGATAAAAAAAAAAAATCTAAATAAAAAGGAATTAGAGGCTCAAAGAGAATTACATCATAGGACAGAATTACAAGGATTACATAGCTTTGGTTGAGTAGTTGAGGCTAGCTAGCTAGGCTAATTAGCCCCTGGGGCCCTAAACATTTAGCGTCATTTATGAAATGCTAATGTATACTGGACTGTTCACTGTAAGCATAAGAACCCCTTCCCACTAACTTTCATTCAAATTTCACTCATGGCTAAATAAATCAATCAAACATCATCAATGATAACGGTACTCACCGATCTAACATGTCGTCAAGGCCCTTAGCAAACACCTCCTCTCTCTCAGAGTCCTACTCACTGTCTACAGTTTCATCAGATGATGCCATGATCCATTCCAGGTCTTCTTCTCGGACATATTTAGTGTTTTTTGTGGATTTCGCCATTGTAAACTGTGAAAACTGCCGTCCATTAAAATTTAAATGTCCGCTGCGAGTGCGTCTGCTGCGTAAAGTTAGCCCGCTAGCTGCCAGACGCAGCGATATTCCTCGGCTCGTACAAAACGGACCTGGGCACGCCTACCATCGTTGGAAAGGTAAAATAATTGGCTAGAAGCCTGAGTGATTGACATGTTGATAGCCAAAACGCTATCCCTGTACTAAGGCGGCAAATAACAGTAGACAAAGCCGATTGGCCCTTTAAACAAGGAGCGCTCCATGTACTTCACGGGCTGTGCTGGGGTGAAAACTGAACGGAAAAAGATGGGGACACTTTTGTTTTGTAGCCAGCAAAGTGATGAAAACAAGCACACCCAACAACACAATACAGGAACTAGAGAAAATAAACATACGGCCGGCGAAGTCTGGATTTTATTTGACAAACAAAGTCGGTAGACGGTAAACAAATGGACTTTACAGGACGATATTCACAAGCTGGAATAATTTTATGAAAAACCATTTTGATGCTTTTGATCAGTGGATTCTTACGGACAACTGGAATATAAATAATTGAGGATCGGACACATATTACGGCTTTATGGCCGCGTCAAAGGTAGGGAGTCGCCGTGCGTTTCTTGTATCTCACGTTTACCATGCTGGTAAATATAAATGATTTATGGTTTAGTGCTCATGATTTCTGCAAAATCAACTGGATGAATGAATTGCTGAGATTCTACCCTTTCCAACGACGTATAGTATGTCCGTAATGATGAAAGCTGAAGCGAGTTACGTCACTGCGCAGTGTAGAAAACAGTCAGTTATCTGCAATCGCCCGCCGGCGGGCGGGTGGGTGCGTAGAGGTTAATAACGTGAGTATTGTTTGGCCTATCAAAATTCTTTTAATAACTTTTTGTCAGAAGGGTCCACAGATGCTGTGTGCCAAGTTTCGTGCAAATCGGTGAAATTGCCTGGGAGGAGTTCGAAAAAGTAGGTTTTCGCCATTTTGGAATGTAGCCAAAAAAAACGGTAGGCGGAAATGGGCGTGGCCTATACCACGAGACTCAGCCCACTTCACTGAACGCGTGGATATAAGGTTTTTGAATGTGCGACAAAGTATGTGGGAGTTATTAGCCAAAACGCGCTGTGCTTAATAACAGCGCCACCTAGTGGTGGAAATTCAGGACGACAATAGATTATAACATTTTTCGCCAGGTGGGACTTATATTCCAAGTTTGGTGAGTTTTGGGGTATGTTCAGGCAGTGAAAAATGCAATCGTTTCGTCCGAAGAAAAAAAAAAAAAAAAAAAGAATCGCTTCAAATACAATAGGGTCCTCGCAGGGGTTCCCTGCTCGGGCCCTAATAAAGAATCGCTTCAAAAACAATAGGGTCCTCGCAGGTTCCCTGCTCGGGCCCTAATTAAAGCTGCGAGCAGCGTTGGTCGGGCCCTCGCAGTCCGCGCACCTCGGGGCATGCTGCCGTCAGGGCTTCCGCACGCAATGCCTCGAAGGAGCTGTTTCTTTATAATTTGGCGGCCTGCTCCCGCTGGCATTAAGTAATGCACGCTGAAGACAGACAAAAGAGCGTGTAGTGCTGCACAATTCCCCAGACATAGACTGAGATGACGGTCCGGTTCTGGAGCTGGCTGACGAAAATGTCCACATGTGGCATAATGCAACGAAATAGTTTCGGGAAGAAGCTGGAAGTATCATCGTCCAGTAGCTGAAGAGAATTTTTTCTCCAGTTCTTCCAGCTGCTCTAAACTCTGGCGAAGATGTCACGCCCTCTAGCTCACGCAATACACATCCATTACAAAATCAGAAGAAGGCCTAAAAATCCTTAAAACTAAAACTGTGATGATTTGGAAACCGTAAAAGATTTTTAGGAACTGAATACATGCCCAACAGTTCAAGGTCTTCTGAGTCTTTAAAAGGTGGAGTGGTATCTGTAGCTCAAAGCATGCAGCACAACAAGAGGTTGAAAGGCGATGGGTTTTGAAGAGGATTTTAAGATTTTCCCATTTACTTTCCATTCAAACCAATTAGACTGCAACCACATCGCCACCTATTGGCTGATTTGCACCAAATTTTACACAAAGCCTCATCAGTCCATGGAACACAATTATGAACATTTACGTGATAATCAGACAGTATTTTGTCAAGATGTACACGATTGTCTGCGTTCAACACAATATGCAGTAATTTGTTGTTGTATAGTTCGGCAATTTTATGTACTATCAAAATTCTTTTAATAACTTTTTGTCAGGAGGGTCCACAGATGCTGTGTGCCAAGTTTCGTGCAAATCACTGAAATCACCTGGGACAAGTTCGAAAAAATTAGTTTTGCATTTGTCCCGATTTTGTAAACTGAAAGTTAGCTTGAAAGTGGGCGTGGCCTACACCAAATAATTCAGCTGGATGCAGGGAACATGGAGATATAAGGTTTATCAATGTGTGACACATTATGTGTGAGTTATGGGTTAAAAACTCTTCAAGTGGAAAATAGCGCCAACTGCTGGTCATTTTTGGTGTGTAAGTAGCAGGGGCTAGTCTATACCAAGCCTATGAATTTCATTTCCATAAGTGTTATGGTGTGGGCACAGGGCCAAATATAAAATTAAACTGGCACCACAGCGCCACCTAGTGGCCGATTGATAAGCATTTTGTGATCTATACTCAAGAGGCCAGTGGCAATAAGTATACCAAGTTTGGTGTAAATCCGCCCAACCGATGTGGAGATATAAACTATTTGAATTTAAAGAGCGCCACCTTGTGGTCATCGCCTACACTTTTGCAAACATCCTCAGGAACTCATGTCAAAGTATTATCTTAGGTCTCATGTCATTTGGACACACCATTGTGGAGTTATCCAACACTTCCTGTTTGGGAGGAAATCTGCAGGAAGTTGTTATTTAATATCTTGAGTATTGTTTGGCCTATCAAAATTCTTTTAATAACTTTTTGTCAGGAGGGTCCACAGATGCTCTATGCCAAGTTTCGTGCAAATCGGTTAAATTGCCTGGGACGAGTTCGAAAAAGTAGGTTTTGCATTTGTCGCAATTTTGCGAACTGAAAGTTAGCTCGAAAGTGGGCGTGGCCTACACCAAATAATTCAGCTGGATGCAGGGAACATGGAGATATAAGGTTTATCAATGTGTGACACATTATGTGTGAGTTATGGGCCAAAAACTCTTCAAGTGGAAAATAGCGCCACCTGCTGGTCATTTTTGGTGTGTAAGTTGCAGGGGCCAGTCTATACCACCTCTATGAATTTCATTCCCATAAGTGTTATGGTGTGGGCACAGGGCCAAATATAAAATTAAACTGGCACCACAGCGCCACCTAGTGGCCGATTGATAAGTCCTTTGTCTGATATCCTCAAGAGGGCAGTGGCAATGATTATACCAAGTTTGGTGTCAATCCGCCCAACCGATGTGGAGATATAAACTATTTGCATTTAAAGAGCGCCACCTTGTGGTCATCGTCTGAAATTTTGGACACATCCTCAGGAACTCATGTCAAAGTATTATATTAAGTTTCATGTCATTTGGACACACCATTGTAGAGATATCCAACACTTCCTGTTCGGAAGGAAATCTGCAGGAAGTTGTTATTTAATAACGTGAGTATTGTTTGGCCTATCAAAATTCTTTTAATAACTTTTTGTCAGGAGGGTCCACAGATGCTGTATGCCAAGTGTCGTGCAAATCGGTTAAATTGCCTGGGACGAGTTCGAAAAAGTAGGTTTTGCATTTGGCGCAATTTTGCGAACTGAAAGTTAACTCGAAAGTGGGCGTGGCCTACACCAAATAATTCAGCTGAATTGAGCAAACATGTAGATATAAGGTTTTACAATGTGTGACACAATCTGTGTGACTTATGGGTCAAAAATGCTTTTACGTGGAAAATAGCGCCACCTGCTGGTGATTTTTGATGTGTAAGTTGCAGGGGCTAGTCTATACCACCCCTATGAATTTCATTCCCATAAGTGTTATGGTGTGGTCACAAGGCCAAAAACAAAATTAAACTGGCACCAGAGGGCCACCTAGTGGCCGATTGATAAGTCCTTTGTTAGATATCCTCAAGAGGGCAGTGGCAATGCCTATACCAAGTTTCGTGTCAATCCGCCCAACCAATGTGGAGATATCAACTATTTGAATTTAAAGAGCGCCACCCTGTGGTCATCGCCTAAACTTTTGGACACATGCTCATTTAGTCATGTCAACGTATAATCTTAAGTTTCATGTCATTTGGACACACTGTTGTGGAGATATCCAACACTTCCTGTTTGGCAGGAAATCTGCAGGAAGTTGTTATTTAATAACATGAGTATTGTTTGGCCTATCAAAATTCTTTTAATAACTTTTTGTCAGGAGCGTCCACAGATACTGTGTGCCAAGTTTCGTGCAAATCGGTAAAATCGCCTGGGAGGAGTTCGAAAAAGTAGGTTTTCGACATTTTGCAACGTAGCAAAAAAGAAACGGTAGGCGGAAATGGGCGTGGCCTATACCACGAGACACCGCCCAATTCAGTGAATTGAAGTGGGTATGTTCAGGCAGTGAAAAATGCAATCATTTCGTCCGAAGGAAAAAAAAAAAGAAAAAAAAAAAAAAAAAAAAAAAGATAAAGAATCATTTCAAAAACAATAGGGTCCTCGCATGTTCCCTGCTCAGGCCCTAATAAAGAATCGCTTCAAAAACAATAGGGTCCTTGCATGTTCCCTGCTCGGGCCCTAGAAATAAAGAATCACTCCAAAAACAATAGGGTCCTCGCAGGTTCCCTGCTCGGGCCCTAAAAATAAAGAATCGCTTCAAAAACAATAGGGTCCTCGCAGGTTCCCTGCTCGGGCCCTGATAAAGAATCGCTTCAAAAACAATAGGGTCCATGCAGGTTCCCTGCTAGGGCCCTAAAAATAAAGAATCGCTTCAAAAACAATAGGGTCCTTGCAGGTTCCCTGCTCGGGCCCTAACAATAGGGTCCTTGCAGGTTCCCTGCTCGGGCCCTAATAAATAAAAAAAAATAAATAAAGAATCACTTCAAAAACAATTGGGTCCTTGCAGGTTCCCTGCTCGGGCCCTAATAAAGAATCACTTCAAAAACAATAGGGTCCTTGCAGGTTCCCTGCTCGGGCCCTAATAAAGAATCCCTTCAAAAACAATAGGGTCCTCGCAGGTTCCCTGCTCGGGCCCTAATTTAAGCTGCAAGCAGCGTTGGACGGGCCCTCACATTCCACGCACCTCGGGGCATGCCTTGAGGGCTTGTTCAAGCAACACCTTTTGCTGAGGAAGTTGTTTCTCCATAATTTGGTGGCCTGCTATTGCTGATATGAAATAATGTATGCTGAAGTCAGAAAAACTGTGTTAACTGCTGCATGATTCCCTGGACAAAGACTGAGTCGATGGTCTGCCTCTGGAGCTGGCTGAAGAGAATATGCACACGAGGCATGATGCAAAGAAATTTCTTTTCAGGAAGAAGTTGAAAGTATCATCCTCCAGTAGGCTCATAAACTCTCTAGCTTCTCACTCAGTGGTAGGCTCAAACTCCCCTGATGATTTCAAAACACTGGATGATGTCACCTTTTTGCTAAAACACAGTGTTCACGGCATGGATATGGAAGTTCCATCTTACTTGGTTTGCTCTTGGGAGTCTGTGTGCCACCACTCTGTCATGCACACTGGTTCACTGGATCTTGAAAAAAATCCAGAGAATCCAGCCAGGTCAGAGAAGAACTGATGGTATGTGAGATGTCACCTGCTGCATGATGAAAGCAGAATGAGAAAAGATTTATTCATCTGTGAGTGTAAATTGCTTGTGTTACACCTGCTCATAGTCAAGTGAAAAATATGCAGGGAATTCACTGGAATATAAAAACATCAGTGTATTTATAAAAAGGTTAGGTACATGTTAATTGCTGTTTTTTATTCCAACAAATGTCACATTTATATGTCAGAATGTGGATGTTGTTAACACAGCTTCAATATCTGTCATTTATCATCACAGCAACAGCGTTACATTATTAGTGACAGACTTGGACAGAAAATAGGACTCAGATGCAGATTGGGCGGAAGTACAATCAAATTTTATTAATCTGATTTTGTTATTCTCCAGGATGAATGAAAACAAAATGACTATGAAAATCTTCATGAGACAAACAAGACGAACAACAAGGAACATGAAATAACAAAAGGCGCTCCCGAAGGAGGAATCTACTCTATTCTAGAATTTCTAAGAAATTAACGATTACAAAATAAAACTCTCCGAAGAGGAAAAGACAGGCTATGAAATGCACTGCTCTAAGTTATCAAAATTAATCAACAAAAAATCACTCACAACGAGGACAAACAAAAGGCTATGAAAATTCAAACTTCAAACTCAAAACTTCTAACCAGAAAATTTACAAAGAAAAATCACTCTCCTAGAGAGGCAAAATACAGATGAATAAAACAAGAAAATACTTAACACGACGAGGTTCAAGGCTGTGGTTCAAGGCTTTAGTATGCGACATGGAAGACGAAATACTTAGGCGACGAAGACAGGGGAAGACTTTATACACATGAGGGAGGGGAACACAGGTGGAAACAATCAGGAATCAGGGATGACGTCAGACCAGTGACACAGGAGGAAGGGTAAGTGACCTGAAACGAGAGGAGAGTTACTTTCAAAATAAAACAGGAAGTTCACAAGACAGATCCCAAGACAAGACAACCTCACCGCGATGTGACACCAACCTACTTTCTTTTACCGGCTTGACCTGGCTGACGTGAAATGTGGGATGCACACGCAGGGACCGAGGCAAACGTAGACGAACCGCTGCAGGTCCAACCTTCCTGGTTACTGGGAATGGCCCTACGAAACGAGGCGCCAGTTTCTTAGATGTCACATTGAGGTTGAGGTCCTTAGCTGATAGCCACACCTTTTGCCCGGGCTGGTAATCAGGAGCTGGGCGTCTTCTCCGATCTGCATACTTCTTCACCCGATCTCCCTGCCGGATGAGAACCTGTCTGGCAGCTGCCCAGATGCGGCGACATCGTTGGATCATGGCATAGGCTGAGGGAACCGAGGCTTCCTTTTCATTGTCTGGAAAGAGAGGTGGTGAATAACCGAAAGCACAATGAAATGGAGAGAGACCAGTAGCAGAAGTGGGTAGTGAATTATGGGCATACTCAACCCAGACCAGGTGTTTGCTCCATGTCGAGGGGTTCTGGTGGACCAAGCAACGGAGGCCGGTTTCCAATTGTTGGTTTAGTCGTTCGGTCTGGCCTTTAGCCTCTGGATGGTACCCTGATGTCAGACTCGCTGTGGCCCCGATCAGCTTACAGAATTCCTTCCAGAATTTGGATATGAATTGGGGCCCCCGGTCCGATACAATGTCCTTTGGGAATCCGTGGATTCGAAAAACTTGCGTCATCATGACCTCTGCTGTTTCTTTGGCTGATGGTAGTTTCGGGAGTGCAATAAAACGTACCATCTTAGTGAATCGATCCACCACTGTGAGTACGGTGGTGTTTCCTTGAGAGACCGGGAGCCCAGTGACAAAGTCCAGGGAGATGTCTGACCAGGGTCTGGATGGGATGGGTAGAGGCTGTAAGAGTCCTGATCGGGCCTTGGATGACGATTTGTTGCGAGCACAGACCGAACACGCCTCTATGTACTCCCGGACCTCCGACTCCATTGCTGGCCACCAGAATCTCCGGGAGATGATGTACATGGTTCGTTTGACCCCCGGATGGCATGAAAGCAGCGAGGTGTGAGCCCAATGAATCACCTGTGACCGTAGCTCTGCGGGAACAAATAGACGGTTGTCTGGACAGCCACGAGGCGATGGGGCTCCACCATTAGCGTGCTTTACCTCGTTTTCTATAGGCCAGGTCACCGCTCCTACCACACAGTTCAGTGGCAGGATAGGTTCGGATTGCTTGGCCTTTGGCTCGGGATCAAATAGTCTGGATAACACATCGGGTTTCACGTTTTTGGATCCCGGCCTGTAAGACAAGGTAAAAGAGAAGCGGTTAAAGAACAGCGCCCACCTGGCCTGGCGAGAATTCAATCTTTTGGCCTTCTTAATATATTCCAGATTTTTATGATCAGTCCAGACAATGAAAGGTATCTCAGCCCCCTCTAGCCAATGTCGCCATTCCTCCAACGCTAATTTCACTGCCAGCAGTTCCCGATTGCCCACGTCGTAATTCCGCTCTGCTGCAGATAGTCGTCGGGACAGGAACGCACAGGGGTGCATCTTACCATCCTTCTCAGACCTTTGGGACAGTACTGCTCCAACTCCATCATTTGAGGCGTCTACCTCCACCACGAATTGTCTCTGAGGGTCCGGCAGGGTGAGGATAGGGGCTGTGGTGAAGCGGTGTTTTAGTTCCTGGAATGCCTTTTCAGCCGCCGGGTTCCAAGAAAACGGGACCTGGGTGGAGGTAAGAGCATGGAGAGGAGCAGCTGTTGCGCTAAAACCTCTGACAAACCGCCTGTAAAAGTTAGCAAAACCAAGGAATTGCTGCACCTTTTTGCGGCTGTCTGGGGTGGGCCATTCGGCTACAGCGCTAACTTTAGCCGGATCCATCTGTACTCTTCCAGGGGCTACAATGAAGCCCAGGAATGAGACAGTCTCGGCATGAAAAACACTTTTTTCTGCTTTGACGTACAGCTCATGTTGAAGCAACCTCTCAAGGACTTGGGCTACATGGTTCTGATGCGTGGCAAGATCGGGTGAGTATATCAGAATGTCATCCAAGTAAACGTAGACGAACTGGTCTAGGAAGTCTCTGAGTACATCATTGATCATGGCTTGAAAAACAGCCGGTGCGTTTGTCAGTCCGAAAGGCATTACGCAATATTCGTAGTGTCCACTCGGGGTGTTGAAGCCTGTTTTCCACTCGTCTCCCTCTCGGATTCTGATCAGGTGATAGGCGTTACGAAGATCTAATTTGGTGAATATTTTGGCTTGTTGCAACTGGTCGAATACAGATGTCATCAAAGGAAGTGGGTATCGGTTTTTGACAATTATATCATTCAATGAACTGTAGTCAATGCATGGACGAAGCGAGCCGTCCTTCTTACCCACGAAGAAGAATCCGGCCCCCGCTGGTGAAGATGAGGGACGGATGAGTCCGGCTTTCAGAGATGCGGTGATGTAATCATTCATGGCCTTCCTCTCAGGTCCGGATATGGAATAAAGGCGTCCCTTTGGAATAGTGGATCCTGGAATCAGTTCAATGCCGCAGTCATATGAGCGGTGAGGAGGTAGAGACAATGCTTTTGCTTTATTAAAAACTTCTTTTATATGGTGGTAACAGCTTGGAACGGCGGTCAGGTCCGGGTATTCTGACTCTGGAACAGGATTGGTGGAAAATAAGTTAATTTCTGTAACCGGTTCTGAAGTACAGTGTTCGATGCAATCCTCCCCCCACCCTCTGATTTGGCCACTTTTCCAGTCTATGTGGGGATTATGCAGGAAAAGCCACGGCTGCCCCAGAATCAGAGAGTGAGAGGTGGAGTTGAACAAATGAAATTGCATATACTCATGATGAAGGCCAATGGACAGCTTAACCGGATTGCTTATGTGTGTGATGGCAAAAATATCTGCTCCGTTCAGAGAGCGTGCACGAATAGGTCTGGCTAGGGGCTGACAGTCAATATGCAACTTCTTGGCTAGGTTGTAATCCATTAAACTTTCATCCGCTCCGGAATCAATCATAACGTTCATGTCTAGATGAGAATTAATTGTGACCGGAGTGAGAACACGAACAGCAGATTTAGCAACCTGGTTAGAACTCACCCCCTGGATCCGTTTGACTGGGCATGAGTTGACGAGATGACCAATTTCTCCGCAATAATAGCATCTACCCTCCTGTCGTCTTTTCAACCGTTCCTCCGAGGATAAGCGAGCTCGTCCCAGTTGCATGGGCTCTTCTTCGAAGCGTAGAGACGACTTCTCTGGAGACACTCGGTGCGGCGTCGGCCATTTTGATTCCTTAGGGGCAGTTTGGGGTTCCCGGTCGCCCCGTTTACCTTCACGGTGTCTTCGGAGTTGCGTGCGTCGGTTGTCCGTGCGAATGGCGAGTGCGATGAGTGCATCCAGATCGGTGGGTAAATCCAAGGGAACTAGCAGGTCTTGAATTTCAATCGATAACCCCTTTAGGAAGGTATCATAAAGAGCAGCATCGTTCCATCCACTTTCAGCAGCTAATGTGCGGAAATGAATGGCATAGTCACATACCGAGTCTTTACCTTGTTTTAGGGTGCTGAGCTCTTGCGCTTTCTCCCTGCTAGAGCTCACGGGATCGAAGGTTTTAGTCAGCGCCGTCTGGAAGCCATCTATGGTCTCGCATACTGTGGAATTTCGACTCCATTCGGCCGAAGCCCAAGCTTTGGCTCTCCCGGTTAGGTGAGAGATCATGAATGCCACCTTAGCTCGGTCCGTCAAAAAGGCTTGTGGCGTTAATTCAAAATGGATTGAGCAGTCTATCAGAAATGATTGACAAAGTCCAGGCTCACCGGCGTACTTAGTGGGAGAAGCTAGTTTGCAGGGAGCTCCCCCTGTTGTCGCTTGTACTTCCGGGGTGGCTGGAGAAGGCGGAGTCGGAGTGGCGGTGCTTTGTCGACAGAGCTGTCCCAGCATTTCCTGGATCTGTGCTGAGAGTTGTCCCATGTTAACAGCCATGGCGGTCTGGAACTCCTCCTGGCGAGTTAGGCGAGCTTCCTGGATCCGCAACAGTTCTGAGAGTCGCCCCGCTTCTGCTGAGTCCATAGCTGGCCTAAGTATACTGACAGACTTGGACAGAAAATAGGACTCAGATGCAGATTGGGCGGAAGTACAATCAAATTTTATTAATCTGATTTTGTTATTCTCCAGGATGAATGAAAACAAAATGACTATGAAAATCTTCATGAGACAAACAAGACAAACAACAAGGAACATGAAATAACAAAAGGCGCTCCCGAAGGAGGAATCTACTCTATTCTAGAATTTCTAAGAAATTAACGATTACAAAATAAAACTCTCCGAAGAGGAAAAGACAGGCTATGAAATGCACTGCTCTAAGTTATCAAAATTAATCAACAAAAAATCACTCACAATGAGGACAAACAAAAGGCTATGAAAATTCAAACTTCAAACTCAAAACTTCTAACCAGAAAATTTACAAAGAAAAATCACTCTCCTAGAGAGGCAAAATACAGATGAATAAAACAAGAAAATACTTAACACGACGAGGTTCAAGGCTGTGGTTCAAGGCTTTAGTATGCGACATGGAAGACGAAATACTTAGGCGACGAAGACAGGGGAAGACAGAGACTTTATACACATGAGGGAGGGGAACACAGGTGGAAACAATCAGGAATCAGGGATGACGTCAGACCAGTGACACAGGAGGAAGGGTAAGTGACCTGAAACGAGAGGAGAGTTACTTTCAAAATAAAACAGGAAGTTCACAAGACAGATCCCAAGACAAGACAACCTCACCGCGATGTGACAATTAGTAGCTAATTTAAAGCACTTCAAGAACTCGCCTTTATAAAGTTGTGTGATTGCATCGTTTAAAAAAATTAATTAATTAAGAAATACGTGCTTTTGTTTTGAAATGAGACAAATCGGATATGGCGTGTGTTAGCTCCGTACGCTTCACGCAGAGACTGAACAGCGCCTGTAGCGGTGACGTCACCTTGTTAGTTTGATTCCTTTTCTGTCATCGAACACCACCGAAAACGTCCATTATCGTAAGTTCTTCAGGAGTGGTACGTTGGTTATGTGTCATTCACCTGTAATAAAACACCTAACATAATCATATCAAACGTAATCAACAAGAAATGCCATTGGTAACACTGATACATGTCATGGTAGTTGATTAAGTAGTCAGACATTGTTTTGAAATTGCACGGATGTCCTAAGGTATTGCTGGTTAGCTAGTGTTAGCTATAACGTGCTAATGCTAGCGTTGGATGGATACATGAATGAAAAAGTGCATGTTACAAGTCATGTCAAAATGTGTGTTGTTAGTGTTGTGACTGACTAAATCTGAGTTGTGTATTTCTTTATTGTAGAGATAAATATGTCTTACCCGGACTCTCCGGTGAAGTTTATGACCCTGAGGTGATGGCGCTCCGCCAGGAGTGGCAGGTCATGTCTGTAAATATTTAACCATGCGATTCATATCGATAGCCAACAATGTTATTACCAACATTTACCGCTCCAACCATGAACTGTGAAGTTTTGTGGCAAGCGCGTACGCAGTGTCTGTATAGATGTATACCTCATATAGCAGGTTTTCCCGTTGCTGCTATACCTCTGCATGTCCACAATTCTGGACGTGACAGATGAGCGCCGTGAGGTAACACAACTCAGTGCAGTGAACTTTATAAAGTAGACTTATGCAAAATATTGTAACTTAGCTACCAGTGAATGTAGTGCTCTTGCTGTGATGATAAAGGACTTAAATATTGAAGCTGTGTTTACAACAACCATATTCTGATATCTAAATGTGATATGATATTGTTTTCAGTAACACTTCATAATAAAAGTTATAGTAGGCTACTATTATAAATATATAAATATATAGTTATATATAGTTATTATCTGTAACGTTTATTTATGTTTGGGAAATTTTTGTATGTTGTGTATGTTGCAGTACTCTTGCTTGGATGAGGCGGTGCCACGACAAAATCTGTACAAAAGTTCCCTCGAAATCGGGGAAAAATTCCTGAGGGTCACTGGCAGCTTTGTTCATAAGCTGAATGCTTCTTCAGCAAAGGTGGAGTGGCAGAAGAAGCAACACCTCTCTGACAAGGCAACTATTGAGAAGTTACGAAGTGAGTTGGCTCAACTCCAACACAATTTGAAGCCTCCTGCATCTGGTAAGTTCAGTTAGTAGCCCTTTTACACTATTCATTATCTCTGGAGTGGTGGTTTGCCAATTCACACAGAAAGCCGGCGCTTCAGCTCCTAAAGAGACGTGATGGTACACATCTTGTTGATGTTTGTGTTTCGCAGGTGTCCCCCTGTCATTCTAAACCTGAGGACAGTTTACAATCATATGGATGCTGTTATAATGTGTTGTGATTGAGATCCTGACCCACCAAACATCGTGGAAAGTGATGAAGTTACTTTTTTCAAGCTAAATTACATAATACATAATCACCATTAGTAAAGTGGACATTATCGGATTCCCTCATTCGCGGGGATGGAGGCTGTTTTCTGGGGGAAACTTCCCTTATTTAGTTGAGTGCAGTTATCAGACTAGTCAGACCGACATGCCCCTGCTCTGCGCCTCTGACTTATCCATTCACAGTGGTTCGGTTCACTAATAATGCGACCCTGATACTACCTGCAGAGGCGGATCAGAGCCGGAGCAAAATTTCACCCCCTCCGCATCTGACACTTTCACATGAAGGACGGTGCGGAGAATTGGTGCAGGATCTCGGCATGCAAACAGCAGTGTGAATGAGGCTACTGTTTGAGTCAGCAGTATATGCAAAGTGTGGGGAAAAGTCAAACATTTCTTCTTACACTATGATTGTGACCATTTGCAGAAGTTACGAATGAAGAAATGCTCCAGGTGTTGGAGGAGGGTAACTCACATTCAAGCTGTGCCTTTTTATAATTGAATTGTAATAATGTATTTGCCTGTTGTTTATGCTTTGTTGTAGGAATGGTGGAGATGTTGGAGGAGGGTAAGTTCTAAATGTGTTAGTTTAGACTTCAGACTTTATTCATCTCACATGGGGAAAATTCACTTGTCACAGTAGCAGGTAGACAGACACACAGATATACAATAAGTAAAGGACTTAAGATACTAAAAAGACTTGAATAAGAGAGAAAAGGTAAAATATAGAAAGCACAATAAGTTATGTGCATTATATACAGCAGGCAAAACTATGCATTATATGCATTTAAATAAATTGTCAGAATATTGCCCTGTTGCAGCTGGATGCAAAAATGAATACAGCATTTGAAAATAGACTCAGTGTATGAATATGAATATGTACCAAAAATAAAATATAATATTGCACAGAATAATTGCACAAGATGCCGGAGATAGAAGTGTAAGTATTGCAAAATATATAGGTGCTTATGATGCTACATTAAGGGTTATTGGTGTTGAACAATCTGACAGCCGTTGGAATAAATCACCTGTGGTAGCGTTCTTTATACACCGTCGGTGAAGCAGTCTGTTGCTGAAGGAGCTGCTTAAGGCCCCCACTGTCTCATGTAGGGGGTGAGAGAGGTCGTCCAGAATTGATGTCAGCTTGGCTAACATCCTCCTCTCATCCATCTCCTCAATGGAATCCAGAGGACGTTCCCAGACTGAGCCAGACCTTTTGACCAGCTTATTGAGTCTCTTCCTTTCCCTTTCTGAACTGTGGAAGCTCAGAGAGTCACAGGAAGAGACATTTAAGCTGTGCCTTTATGTGTGAGTGTAATTGAATTGTAATAATGTATTTGCCTGTGTTGTTTATGTTATTTGTTGTAGGAGTGGCAGAGGTGTTGGACGAGGGTAAGTTCTAAATGTGGTAGTTTAGACTTGAGACTTTTATTTATCTCACATCAGGCAAATTCACTTGTCACAGTAGCAGGTAGATACACATACAGATATATACATTTAAATAAAGTGTGAGTATTGTTTGTTGAGATTAGATGCATAAGTAAGTAGTGTTTAAATACAGTATTTTAAAATAAACAGACTCAGTGTATGAATATGTACAAAAAAGAGAATAGTATTATTGCACAGAATAATTGCACAAGATAGCGGAGGTAGAAGTTTAAGTAGTGCAGATAAGTAGATGCTTATGGTGTTACGTTTAGGGTTATATGTGTTGAACAGTCTGATAGTTGTTGGAATTAATTACCTGCGGTAGTGTTCCTTCTTACACCGGGGGTTTAGCAGTCTGTTGCTGAAGGAGCTGCTTAAGGCCCTCACAGTTGCATTTAGAGGTGAGAGGGGTTGTCCATAATTGATGTCAGCTTTGCTAACATCCTCCTCTCACCCACCTCCTCAGTAGAGTCCAGAAGACAGTCCAAGACTGAGCCAGGCCTTTTCACCAGCTTATTGAGTCTCTTCCTGTCTGTATTTGAGCTTCCACCGCTCAGAGAGGGACAGGAAGAGAGTCAAAAGACTCTGATGAGACTCTTTGTTACATTAAAGCTGTGCCTTTATATGTCAGTGTAACTGGAGTAATAATTTATTTGCTTGTATTGTTTATGTCATTTGCTGTAGGAGGAGAAGATGTGGTGGGAGGAGTCTGAGGAGTTTCTGTTTGTGTTTCATTTTTTGTTCATTTAATAAATGTTGTTTGCATACGTGTTTGTTTCCTTTTGTATACAACATCTATGGTGATTAGGGTGTTAGGAATTGTCATAAGTGTTCACACACAAAACAGTGGTAATATTACCATTAGTATTCCAGATTTGTTAGTGTTAGCCATTAGTTATTTGTGTGTTTCTGAAAGAAGGAACTTAATTTTTCTGATAGTGTAATGTTGCATGTGAGAGTTTGGTTTGTTTTATAATGACAAAGTTAAATTAGTAGTATGTACAACTATTTTGTTATATTGGTTAAAATAGTCATTATGATTTGAGAGTAGAGTAAGATACACATCAATTATGAAAAAATTCCACTGTCTGTGGGTGCAGCCAGTGTGTCTTGGTTTGCAAGAATTTGACACTTGAATCAACAGAACCAGTCATAAGGTGAGTGTCTGAGAAGTGTCAATCATGGCTGTGTGTACACTGTTGGTAGCCCCCTCCTTTGTGCAGTGTATGTCAGGTAGTGCTACTCACCCCTGCAGTGCATCCCCTCACCAATACTGTTTGGCGGCATGGCGATTGGTGACGACTGCTTTACATAATGTCAGTACATGACATTTGGAGGTTGTTTTTTTCACATCATACACTACAACATCACATATTATTGAAGGGTGATTTATAGCAATACATAGTGAACACAGGCAGAGTTAGTCAGTCTCAAAACTTTTATTCCATTTTCATGACATTTGCAGGATTCGTAGGTGTCAATGATTCAGCCAAGAGTGACAGGAGACAAGTGTTTGCTCTCTAACGGTGCCAAAGCCTTTTCATCCCTGCTTTCAGCTGTAATTTTTCCTCTGATTTTGTCAAGACGTTATGATATCCTCCACACTAGCCATCTGAACATATGAAATTGCTGATTACCACTTTCACTGAATTTTGAATTGGCTAATGAACTTTGTAACAGCTGTGGTATTCCCGATGAAAATTGAATGGCATAAGAAATTAATGGGTAATACTAGATTGTGTTCATTCATTACATAGAAAATATCGGCACACACACAAATTTCTCCACGTTAAACATACATTTCAGGCTGAATAATTAGGTGTTATTTGTGGTAATCTGTGACTTTCTCACGCCTATGTGACCACTTGGTAGCCACACTCTCCTAACAATATGTCATACCTCTTCATTATGGCAACTACGTTCGCACAAAACGCTGGGCAAAAGCACTGGAGTGTGATTTTCCCAGTTTTCTAATCCTATGTGAGTGCCTCACCAAATGACTTAGTCAAAAAAGGCGTCACGTCACAAGTCCACTGTCAAACCCATCCGTATTCATCGCGTTTAACTTGACTGACGACCCAAACATAACAAAAAACAACCTGACGAAAGTGACAGTGTAAATAACCTAAACGTCTCCCTGTGCAGGCTGATATACGTGTGGGAGGTACTGGTGTTTGCATGTATTATAACATCGGCTGCCTGTCAATGACACCTTATCACTGTATTAGCTGGAGTTACTCCAGTCTCGGTCCCTGTCTGTAGTAAGTGGTGTTGATTTAATAGTTATTTTTAATGTTGCGTAAATTCGCATTATCGTCGGCATGAATACTCTTTATGTGAGAGATAAAACCAAGCAAATAATTTACTTGCAAATATATTATTTCTGTATTTCGACTGTGTGCGTGTTGTCTTCTGGTAGTGTCGGACTCTACAATTAATTTAATGTAGTGGGGATAGGTTACAAGGAGCATTTCAGCATCCACTAAACATACACACAACATGTGTTTATTTCACACATTTATAGAAATATAAATAATTACTAGTTAATAATTAATGACCAATGTTTATTTTTATCACAGTGTCAACCAATAACCTACACCTTAGCTGGTCTGCTGACGTTGCTGCGCTGTGATTGGTTGGATGGATTTGACCTGCTAGTCTATAAAATACCTCTGCGCCAGTTAACGGTCCCTTTAGCAAAAACCTTTGGAGACGAAAGTCCAATCTGGAGTTTGCCAGGGTTCCCACTGAGACAGACTGAGAGACAGAGAATACATATACATACAGGCACACATACGAACACATACTGACATTTGCACACATTTCGGACTAAAACAGCAGCATTGTTTTCGCCATACGGAGTTCGGACTTGCTCAACACGGTGAGTTAATTTTGAATTTACAAAGCGTTAGCATAAGACTTAACTGCTTACTTCAGTAAGGTAAGTTATGTGTGCATGTGCTGTTTTTTTAACACTGTTGGTCAAGGTTACTGTGTCAGGAGAGAGCTAGTTAGCAAACGTTATTAGCAGTGCTTGTCAGCAGAAACCTTAAAGGTTTTTTTTTCTAAGGAAGCTAAAGTTTCTGAGACTTCTCCTGCTGTAATTGTGATTGTTGCTGGCTTCTCTGTAGTCTCAGGAGAGCTCACTGGCTGTTTGCACAAGTACACGTTTTGTAGGACATTACTTTGGTTTGCTAGCTAAATCAGCTATAAGCTACTAGCAATGCCAGTCTTTAGACACTGTTTTAATTTAAATATAGGGAAACAACAACAACAACAAAAAGTTAAGAAAAAAATTGTGTGCTTTTTTTTGAAGAGGATATTTATATAGAGGAATGCCATCTATCCACACTCCATAACAGTAGGTTGCCTTAATGCCCTGTAATGGCAATTGGCACCCGCCATTTCACAACATAAAAGACTTGCAAAGTTTGTTTTTAAGTGCTAATTGAGCATGGCAAAAGGTAAATATGACACTAAATATATTGAATATGGATATGTGCCAAAAGTCATGGAAATCATCAAGTTGTCGAGCAACAAACCCAATCAGGTGGTGGAGCTGTCATGTGACTGCACGCTGAAAATGAAATTTATGGAGGCATGGCTCCAATCCGGTTTATTCCCCGCCATCGGCAACCCTGGTAGACAGCTGGTGTTACAAGGCCGAGGAGTTCCCGCAATAATCACATGATCACCCACAACCACAGTTATGGTTGTGTCATAAAAAAAACAAATAAAAAAAAAACAGCGGGAGGTGTTCCCGATCCCGTGTTAGTCTCTTTTTTTAGATGGGTGTGCTGGTGTAAACACGGAGTGTTTTATTTTGAAAAGTATGCGGAAAAACTATTGTTGTTTCGGCTGACTTCCTGTCTGCTCAGTGGTAAATTCAGCTGAATTGCTGTAATCAGGTAATCAGGACAATTCATTTTGTATATTTGAATCTTTTTGAAATTTAGTTTTTGTTTAATTGATTTTGAGTTTGTGGAGAAAAACTACTACTGAAGAAATTGAAATCCATAGTGCATTGTTTGTTGTCATAGTTTCACTTCTTTATGTATTTTTTATCATTTTTTTATTGCTTGAATAAGTGACTGAATAGTTTTAATTTTACAGTTATTGAAGTGCTTGAGAAGTTGAACATTTTCCTTAATTTGGGTCACGCCTTGTCATTAATGGGTGATGGCGTGTCCCGAAGCCACACCAGTTGACAACCACTGCTATGAAGGAAAAAAAAACAAGTTGTTGAGTTCATCCTGTACTAGGGTCTTAATTTAGCAATATAATGAAACTGAAGAACCACAATTCAGCAGCTGTAAAGCTTTCCTCAGTAATATTTGTGTTCATTAATATGGCTATGTATTGGGGAGACTGTTATTGTAACATGGCTACATGGAAATAAGTTGTGTTTTTAAAGTAAATTGTCACCATTTTAGTGTAGTATTTTCAGTGTTGTATGAATACTTTGATTAAGTAACAATTGTAATTCTTCTTCTTCCATCACTGGTTGCTTGTTAAACGTGTGTTTAAGATGTATTTGTCTAATTATTGTAGGCTAAAAATGAGTTGTATGTAATGTCAATATTAATCAATTGTCTACATGTTATTAGATGCCACGAGGCAAGTCTTTTCGCCGTTCGGAGGCAGCCAAACGGCGTATGGCAGGACGGCGAACGGCTGACGTGGAACCGCAGCAGCCTGCTAATGCCTCTGTCTCACGTATGTAAATCTGTTCATTAACTGTGTATACTATACATATTTTCCTAGTGGCAAGGTGTGTTGTTTACATGGTTTGTGATGATGATTTGAAAGTCCTCATTAAGTATGTGTATCTTGTTGTTGTTTTTTCTGTTTATCAATAGAGTCCGGCACTGGTCAGCGCCATGCTGTGAGACAATGGCCAAAATCTTTGCTGACAGGCCGTCAGCACAAGCTGGTTTTGCCGTGTGAATCCCCTGGCAAGAAGGTATTATAATAATAATAATAATAATAATAATAATAACAGCTATTATTAGTGATTTTCATTCTACAATAATCCAATCTTCTTTTCCAGTTTGTTCTTGTTGTCGGTGATTCCCATCTACGTGCTATCGTAGATGGCTTTGTTCCAATGCCAAAGGGCTCACTCTCCTTTGGCCTCATGTGTACGCCCGGGGCCTGTGTGATGGAGCTGAGGACGGAGTTGCTACATGCTGCTGTTCCTCGGACTCCTCACGCAGTCCTGGTCATTGCACCAAGCAACAACCTGACATCCAGCAGGACCATTATTTTTGCAGGTTCACCTCAGCGATAGTGACGGCATGCCCATTTTCGCCGGGCAGCTGTGGAGTGCTGCATACCAATACCTGCATCCTCCGACACCAAAGCCACAACCTGCTCCCAGAATGTTGCCGCCTCGTAGGCGCAGGTATGTTATGATTGATTAAACATAGACTGTTTTGGATATGACTGTTTTGATGATGGCATTTTGACACAATAGCTGTTGTGTATATGTGTTTGACAGGTTGACGCAACTCCACTCCTGGAGTGTTCCATCCAGCCCAACCCTGTTTGGTTCAGCAGTTCAGTGTTGGCTGCGATGGATGCTGCTGTTCCATCCCATCTTCCTAGCCCTGATTCTACTGCTGTTTCACGAAGCTCACAGGTAAACTGCATGCAAGTTGTATGTGTTGGTTGGTTGAAGAGTTTTTAGTATCTCTAAATCGTCAGTCTTTTTCCTGATACACTCACAACAACATGCAAAACTGCACAATATTGTCCACAAACACTTTTGCCCAAATATAACTTCAGGAAATGTATTTTGTTTTTCTTCCATTAGCATCCAAAAGTGGAACATCGTCGGACTTCTGCATGCCAGAAGGTTTGTATTGATTGTATTAAATATTTGACTTATTTGCATGTCTGCAGTATTACAGCAATAATTGGAAAAACAAAATGTTTTCTAGGTCCCGACGAGAGCTTTGCCCGTGGTGAAACCTGTGCCACCGCCTGCAACTGCTCATCTGAAAGTGGATGCCAGGGGGGAGGTTAGTATAGTTTTGTGCAAACTGCGTGTGTGTGTATTCCCTTTATAGTAATAGTAGCATAGTTTAATTATTCAGATCTTTTTTTTTTTTTTTTTTCATCTAGGTTGCCACCACCGCCATCGCTGCTGCCACCACCACCACGCCGGGGGGGGGCCTTCAGCCTGTCGTCGATCTTGGTGTCACCAAGATCCAACACCGGTAAGTGTGACGCTAACCCCATTCCTTGCAGGTGTGCAGAGTCCCTGGTAAGTGTGTCAGAACTGCACCGGGCAGTTCTGACACACTTACATCCATAGCATGTGGTGTTGCAGCAGTTATGAGACATGTCATTTCTCCAGTGTGCACGTGGAAAGGGACAGATATTGACAGCATAGGCATAGAAGGTGGCAAACTGGCCAGGGACATTGTTGAAGCTAGGCAGAATGGTGACACTAAATGGTTGTGCGAGTCCATTGAAGAGCAGGCTGTGTTTGGCAGACAGTGGCAGGTGGCCATTCCTCCTCCAGCACCTAGTGACTTTAAGTTGCTGGAGGGGGACACCGTGATGCATGAGAAGCTACAAGAGCATTTGTTGACACATGGTGCGTGTCTGTTGGACCTCGGCGGTGCAGTTAGTACCATTATTCATCATGGTGACTATCTTGTGGTTGTGGATTGTGGCACGCGTGATGCATCTGGGATGGCATCTGGTATTGGCTCATCTGTGGTTGTGTTCACCACATGCCTTACTGACTTGATGCTTCACATCAGTCAGTTGTGGGAGTCTGTAGGTGCGAAGTGGTATGCCGTCCATGGCATTTCTGTCATGGCATATCCAGAAGATAATGACA
Organism: Acanthopagrus latus; assembly: GCF_904848185.1. Classification (NCBI taxonomy): domain Eukaryota; kingdom Metazoa; phylum Chordata; class Actinopteri; order Spariformes; family Sparidae; genus Acanthopagrus; species Acanthopagrus latus. The sequence continues at coordinate 378,621 of NW_023504064.1, forward strand.
TGGAGGCTGCTACAGGTGAGACTGTTGACGTCGGTGCTGCAGCAAAGTTTGGGGAAAGCATTTCAGTCAGGCCAGAGACCGATGTCAGTTCCATCAGGGGAACTTTTCACCAAGGGGATGCTCGGTTCCTATACAGAGGGCTTCAGTGTATGGCTGTAATTTTGGTTGCTTTGGCCAAACACAGAATTGATAGTGTGTTTTTGTGGCAGTCTGGCAATCTGGATAAGGTTGTAGAGTTGGGGGACAAGCTCTACACATCATTGCGGGAAAGTAAGTCCATCAGTGGGAGGTCTGAACTGCTGTGTGTTCCAGATTTGCCCAAAAGGTTCATCATTGATGAACAGGAATTTGATTTTGAGTATGGTGACTATGTTTCTGGTGACGTTGATGTGGTTGAGGGGCAGCTTGTTGATGCAGGTGTGTACACCAGTCTCAGGAATGGTTTGGGAAAGATGTGTAGCAAATATGACACATGCTTTCTGACTGTGAGTGGCAGCACATGTGCTATCATTGGTCGAGATGGGCAGTATGCAGTTGTTGACTCCCATGCACGCAGTGCAGATGGCATGGTAGATGAAAGCGGGTTTAGTGTTGTTGTGTATTTCAGTTGCCTTGACCATGTGTTTGATCACATTTGCAAATTTGCCACTGTAATGAACATTCCAAAGTTTGAGATTGCTGGTGTTTGTGTCACTCACAAAAGTCAAAGTGCAAATGAGGAAAGTAGAGAGGTTGAGTTTGGTTCTAGCTTACCTTTTCAGCCAGCACTTAAAGTGTTGGCTGAACAGGTAACACTTGACAGCAGCAACAGTCAGACAGGTGTGAAACGCAAGATTTCAGTGGGTGATCGTGCATCCAAAAAGTTGAAAAACAGGGATGTTAATGCAGTTAATTCAGATGTTTTATTTGTCAGTGATGTGACAAGTAAAAGACTTGAGTTTAATCCGCTGCGTAGTGATGTTGCACAAGCTTTGTGCAAACAGTTGAATGTAGAGTTGGGGAAAGTTGATCTGGTGTCGACAGAGGTTGGTGCGTTAGGGGCTCCTTGTAGGAACGAGCATAGTTGGTGATGGTGATGGTGTTTCTTTAGAGCGGTTAGTCAAGCTTTGTGTGGCACACAGAAGAATCATAGAAAAATTAGATTAGCTGTGTTTAAGCAGTTACGGGCCAATCCTCTTGCATATACTTTGCATCGTGAGTATTCGTGAATGGCAGATTATCTGAGTAGATCACGAATGCAATACGTTGGTACTTGGGCCACTGAAGTAGAGATTCAAGCATCAGCAGATTGTTTAGGAATTAATATTTTCACGTATTGTGGTGATCACTGGCTTGAATACAGTTGCAAGAATAGGCAGTTGTCCAATCAGGCAGTGTATTTACAGAATTGTAATGGTAACTATTATGAGAACGTTGTTTGTGTTATGCAGCCTCAGATGCAGATTTGTTATCGGTACTGCAAAGTGAGTGCGTCTTGTTCCGGAGGTTACAATTTTAGACGGCAAAGTAGAGAGCGTAGTGTTTGTACTGAGAGTTCAAGTCCAGTTGTTGCTTCAGATTATGTAGCTGAAGGGGTTATCGATATTGAAGATAATGTCATAGAACAGAAGCATAGTACTGTCATGACTCCTGTTTGTGTTGTCCTTTGTTTCTGGTTTTCGGTTTTTGGGTTTTGATTCATGTCCTTTTTTCTATGTCTTGTTGTGTTCTGTGTTTTGTTTTTCCATGTCTTGTGTCTCATGTTTTGGTTTTCCATGCCCTCATGTGTCCTTTATGTTCTCCTATGTTCTCCCCTCTGGCTCCCTCTGTCTGTTGTCTTGTTCCCTCCTGGTCTGTTCCTCTGTGCTCCGCCCCTTCATTATCACACCTGGCTTCCTTCCTCCTCTCTCTCCTCACCTGTTCCTCGTCATGTCATTAGTGTCTGTGTATTTAGTCTCTGTGTTCCCCTCACTCCTTGTCCGGTCATTGTTTTCTGTTTTCTGTTTGCTCCTGTTCCATGCTCCTGTCCATGCTCCTGTCCTGTTTGGTATGTCTTGATTTTGAGTTTTCCATGTTTGAGTTGAGCTTTGAATTTTGATTTGTATTTTCTCTGGCTGTTTCTTTTGCTACTTTGTCTCGTTCTTGGTTGTTACTTTGCCTTTTGCCCTGTTTTGTCTGCTTTTGTTTTTGTAATCAGCTTTTTAATAAAGCTCGCCTTTTGTTCTCCTGATCTTGCCTCCGGTAACTGCGTTTGGGTCCACCTTCCCCTTCCATAGTTTTCCCTTTTTAACCCAACTCTGACAGAATGACCGGACCTTATAAAATGGACCCAGCAGTAAATGGCCTGGAGATAATCCGGTGGTATCAGGACTTTGTAACTAATCCTGGTAGCAGGGCTCGTCAGATAGCCGCGAGCAAACTTTTCTTTCAAGCTCATGACTCAGCCCATGCCACAGCTCCAGCCTCAGTCCATGCCACAGTTCCAGCCTCAGCCCATGCCACAGCCGAAGTGTCTCCTTTCTGGGGAACCCGGCTTGCCTACAAAGTGCCCCCACCGAGAAAGCGATGAGCCCATCCACAGCCGAGCTCCCAGCCCAGGCCTCAGCCTCAGCCACAGCCGAGCTCTCAGCCCAGGCCTCAGCCTCAGCCACAGCCGAGCTCCCAGCCCAAGCCTCAGTCTCCTCGGTCGGTGGACTGGCCGAGGCCTGTTCCTGCACCTCGGTCGGAGGCCCGGCCGAGTCTCACGCCAAGTCCAGTGCCTGCACCTCGGTCGGAGGCCCGGCCGAGTCCCATGCCAAGTCCAGTGCCTGTTCCTGCACCTTGGTCGGAGGCCCGGCCGAGTCCCATGCCAAGTCCACTGCCAGTTCCTGCACCTCGGTCGGAGGACCGGCCGAGGCCTGTTTCCTGCACCTCGGTCGGAGGACCGGCCGAGGCCTGTACCTGCACCTCGGTCGGAGGACCGGCCGAGTCTCACGCCAAGTCCACTGCCTTCACCTCGGTCGGAGGCCCGGCCGAGGCCAGTGTCTGGTCCTGCACCTCGGTTGGAGGCCCGGCCGAGGCCAGTTCCTGCACCTCGGTTGGAGGCCCGGCCGAGGCCTGAAACTGCACCTCGGTCGGAGGACCGGCTGAGGCCAGTTCCTGCACCTCGGTTGGAGGCCCGGCCGAGTCTCACGCCAAGTCCAGTGCCTGCACCTCGGTCGGCGGACCGGCCGAGTCCGCACCTTTGCCTTCGCCTTCGTCACCAACCTCCAGGGGGATCCAACTCGCACCTATGCCTTCGCCTTCGTCTACGTTGCCAGCCTCCAGGGGGTTCCAGCCCTCGCCTTCGCCTTCGCCGCCAGCCTCCAGAGGGTTCCAGCCCGCACCTTCGCCTTCGCCTTCGTCACCAGCCTCCAGGGGGTTCCAGCCCACGCCTTCGTCGCCAGCCTCCAGGGGGTTCCAGTCCGCACCTATGCCTTCGCCTTCGTCTACGTCGCCAGCCTCCAGGTGGTTTTAGTCCGCACCTTTGCCTTCGCCTTCGTCACCAACCTCCAGGGGGATCCAGCCCGCACCTATGCCTTCGCCTTCGTCTACGTCGCCAGCCTCCAGGGGGTTCCAGCCCTCGCCTTCGCCTTCGTCTTCGCCTTCGCCGCCAGCCTCCAGAGGGTTCCAGCCTGCACCTTCGCCTTCGCCTTCGTCACCAGCCTCCAGGGGGTTCCAGCCCGCACCTTCGCCTTCGCCTTCGTCACCAGCCTCCAGGGGGTTCCAGCCCACGCCTTCGTCGCCAGCCTCCAGGGGGTTCCAGTCCGCACCTTCGCCTTCGCCTTCGTCACCAACCTCCAGGGGGATCCAGCCCGCACCTATGCCTTCGCCTTCGTCTACGTCGCCAGCCTCCAGGGGGTTCCAGCCTTCGCCTTCGCCGCCAGCCTCCAGAGGGTTCCAGCCCGCGCCTTCGCCTTCGCCTTCGCCTTCGCCTTCGTCACCAGCCTCCAGGGGGTTCCAGCCCGCACCTTCGCCTTCGCCTTCGTCACCAGCCTCCAGGGGGTTCCAGCCCACGCCTTCATCGCCAGCCTCCAGGGGGTTCCAGTCCGCACCTTCGCCTTCGCCTTCGTCGCCAGCCTCCAGGGGGTTCCAGTCCGCACCTATGCCTTCGCCTTCGTCTACGTCGCCAGCCTCCAGGGGGTTCCAGCCCTCGCCTTCGCCTTCGTCTTCGCCTTCGCCGCCAGCCTCCAGAGGGTTCCAGCCTGCACCTTCGCCTTCGCCTTCGTCACCAGCCTCCAGGGGGTTCCAGCCCGCACCTTCGCCTTCGCCTTCGTCACCAGCCTCCAGGGGGTTCCAGCCCACGCCTTCGTCGCCAGCCTCCAGGGGGTTCCAGTCCGCACCTTCGCCTTCGCCTTCGTCACCAACCTCCAGGGGGATCCAGCCCGCACCTATGCCTTCGCCTTCGTCTACGTCGCCAGCCTCCAGGGGGTTCCAGCCCTCGCCTTCGCCTTCGCCGCCAGCCTCCAGAGGGTTCCAGCCCGCGCCTTCGCCTTCGCCTTCGCCTTCGCCTTCGTCACCAGCCTCCAGGGGGTTCCAGCCCGCACCTTCGCCTTCGCCTTCGTCACCAGCCTCCAGGGGGTTCCAGACCACGCCTTCATCGCCAGCCTCCAGGTGGGTCCAGTCCGCACCTTCGCCTTCGTCGCCAGCCTCCAGGGGGTTCCAGTCCGCACCTATGCCTTCGCCTTCGTCTACGTCGCCAGCCTCCAGGGGGTTTTAGTCCGCACCTTTGCCTTCGCCTTCGTCACCAACCTCCAGGGGGATCCAGCCCGCACCTATGCCTTCGCCTTCGTCTACGTCGCCAGCCTCCAGGGGGTTCCAGCCCTCGCCTTCGCCTTCGTCACCAGCCTCCAGGGGGTTCCAGCCCGCACCTTCGCCTTCGCCTTCGTCACCAGCCTCCAGGGGGTTCCAGCCCACGCCTTCGTCGCCAGCCTCCAGGGGGTTCCAGTCCGCACCTATGCCTTCGCCTTCGTCTACGTCGCCAGCCTCCAGGGGGTTTTAGTCCGCACCTTTGCCTTCGCCTTCGTCACCAACCTCCAGGGGGATCCAGCCCGCACCTATGCCTTCGCCTTCGTCTACGTCGCCAGCCTCCAGAGGGTTCCAGCCCGCGCCTTCGCCTTCGCCTTCGCCTTCGCCTTCGCCTTCGCCTTCGTCACCAGCCTCCAGGGGGTTCCAGCCCACACCTTCGTCGCCAGCCTCCAGGGGGTTCCAGTCCGCACCTATGCCTTCACCTTCGTCTACGTCGCCAGCCTCCAGGGGGTTTTAGTCCGCACCTTTGCCTTCGCCTTCGTCACCAACCTCCAGGGGGATCCAGCCCGCACCTATGCCTTCGCCTTCGTCTACGTCGCCAGCCTCCAGGGGGTTCCAGCCCTCGCCTTCGCCTTCGCCTTCGCCGCCAGCCTCCAGAGGGTTCCAGCCCGCACCTTCGCCTTCGCCTTCGTTGCCAGCCTCCAGCGAGTTCCAGGCCGTGTCTACGCCTTCGTCGCCGGCCTCCAGCGAGTTCCAGGCCACGCCTACGCCTTCGTCGCCGGCCTCCAGCGAGTTCAAGGCCGCGCCTACGCCTTGGTCACCGGTCTGCAGCAGGTTCCAGCCTGCGCCTTTGCCTATGTCGCCGGCCTTCCGTGGGTTCCAGCCTGCGACAACGCCTTCGTCGCCAGTCTCCAGTGCACCTCAGCCCACGTCCCTGGTATTCAGTGTGTTTCAGACCATGCCCCTTCTGCCAGTATCCAGAGCCCCTTCGCCTTCGTCCTTGCCACAGACCTCCAGAGCGCCTTCGTCTTCGGCCCCCAGAACGCCTACATCTTTGTCTTTGTCACCGGCCTCTAGAACGCCTTCATGTTCATTGTCGGCCTCTAGTGGGCTCCAGTCCATGTCCCTGGTCTCCAGTGGGTCCCAGTCCTCGCCTCCACCATTTGGTTTGTTTGGACCTTGGACTGTGGAAGCTCAGAGAGTCACAGGAAGAGACGTTTAAGCTGTGCCTTTATGTGTGAGTGTAATTGAATTGTAATAATATATTTGCCTGTGTTCATGTTATTTGTCGTAGGAGTGGCAGGGGTGTTGGCGGAGGGTAAGTTCTAAATGCGGTAGTTTAGACTTGAGACTTTTATTTATCTCACATCAGGCAAATTCACTTGTCACAGTAGCAGGTAGATACACTTACAGATATATACATTTAAATAAAGTGTCAGAGTATTGCTTTGTTGAGATTAGATGCATAAGTAAATAGTGTTTAAATACAGTATTTTAAAATAAACAGACTCAGTGTATGAATATGTACAAAAAAGAGAATAGTATTATTGCACAGAATAACTGCACAAGATAGCGGAGGTAGAAGTTTAACTAGTGCAGATAAGTAGGTGCTTATGGTGTTACGTTAAGGGTTATATGTGTTGAACAGTCTGATAGTTGTTGGAGTTAATGACCTGCGGAAGTGTTCCTTCTTATACCGTGGGTTTAGCAGTCTGTTGCTGAAGGAGCTGCTTAAGGCCCCCACAGTTGCATTTAGAGGTGAGAGGGGTTGTCCATAATCGATGTCATCTTGGCTAACATCCTCCTCTCACCCACCTCCTCAATAGAGTCCAGAGGACAGTACAAGATTGAGCCAGGCCTTTTCACCAGCTTATTGAGTCTCTTCCTGTCCATATTTGAGTATTCCACCACTCAGAGAGGGACAGGAAGAGAGTCAAAAGACTCTGATGAGACTCTTTGTTACATTCAAGCTGTGCCTTTATATGTGAGTGTAATTGAAATAAAGGTTAATAAAGGTTGTTTGCATATGTGTTTGTTTCCTTTTGTATACAACATCTATGGTGATTAGGGTGTTAGGAATTGTCATAAGTGTTCACACACAAAACAATGGTAATATTACCATTAGTATTCCAGACGTGTTAGTGTTAGCCATTAGTTGTGTGTTTCTGAAAGAAGGAACTTAATTTTTCTGATATGTTAAATTAGTAGTATGTACAACTATTTTGTTATATTGGTTAAAATAGTCATTATGATTTGAGAGTATAATAAGATACACATCAATTGTGAAAAAATTCCACTGTCTGTGGGTGCAGCCAGTGTGTCTTGGTTTGCAAGAATTTGCCACTTGAATCAACAGAACCAGTCATAATCAAGGTGAGTGTCTGAGAAGTGTCACTGTTGGTAGCCCCTTCCTTTGTGCAGTGTATGTCAGGTAGTGCTACTCACCCGTGCAGTGCATCCCCTCACCAATACTGTTTGGCGGCATGGTGATTGGTGTCGACTGCTTTATATAATGTCAGTACATGACATTTGCAGGTTGTTTTTTTCACATCATACACTAGAACAGGGGTGGGCAGACTTTTTGATTCGTGGGCCACAATGGGTTCTAACATTTGACAAAGGGGCCGGACCAGGAGCAGATGGATGGAGTGCTTTGGTAACCCCACCTCATTGGGGAAAAAATACAAATCTGGGGATATGGAGAAAACAGGTGCTTTAATTTCAAATGAAAATGAAGAAAAGCATTACAACAAAATATCTGACTTTGGAATGAGTCTTAAAACACTGAAAATCAAATGAATAAAATGTGCCTTTTTTTTTTACTACTAACCATTTCTATTTTAAAGCACTGAAAGTTCTGTTATCCTTTCTGGATATCACCATCACTCTCCTCCTGACTGTCTTTTTTTTTTTCAAAAACGGTAGGAGATGCAGATGTACTTGTCCTGCTCCTTCTATCCAATTTGTTTCCCCGGTGCCAAAAGTCAACAACGACCAGTGCAAGGACGAAACAGTGCCAGCAAGTCAGTTTGTGGAGCTGCGTTATATTTGATCTGCGCGCACTGTTTATTTTGAGAACGTGCGCATCACGGAGACACTTTTAATTTTAATGGGAACAGTGTTGTTGGTCTCCTTTTTTAGCCAGCGCTTCAAAGTCTGGAGTTAGTTTTGTTGTGGCGAGTCTCAGAATGGATCTGAGGTGTTGGTCTGTTAACTTGGATCTGTGGCTGGCTTTGTTGATGTTCATGACGCTGAAGGTCTGTTCACACACGTAGGTCGAGCCGAACAGCGCCAGCATCGTCTGCGCTGTCCGCTGGAGATTTGGAAACGCGGCTGCATTGAGTGAAGCATAGAAGTCATTTAGTTTCAGAGAGTTGAACTTCTCTTTTAAGACAGGGTCAGACTGAAGGTCGATCAGTTCGAGCTGCAGCTCCTCTGGAGCTGTTTCGGGGTCTTGTGACAGAGGACAGGCCACCAACTGAAGTGACTTGTCAATTTTGTCGAAATCCGAAAACCGACGGCAGAATTCTCCGTGCAGCGCATCCAGTGACTCATTGTATTTCTTCACTTTTGCTCCGGCCTCTTTCAGCATGGCGAGTGTAGGAAAATGAGTGAATGACTTGTTCAAAATTTGTCAAAATCAAGGAGAATAAAGCCAGCTTGGATTTGGATTAGGTCCGCTCATCATTAAAGAAGGGTTGATGGGTCAGAGGGTGAAGTGCAAACGTGGAGTAATAGGCCTGCGTTTCACCTCAACAAAGCCAGTGTCTCTAGAGTGCGCCATCTAGTGGGAAAACATAAGAATTGCAGGGAAAATAAAACATTAACAAGGTTTATTCATTTAATTTTTTCAAGTTCAGCGGCCGGATTAAAACGTTTAACGGGCCGTAGTTTGCCCATGCCTGCACTAGAACATCACATATAATTTAAGGGTGATTTATAGCAATACATAGTGGACACAGGCATAGTCAGTCATTCCCAAAACTTTTATTCCATTTTCATGACATTTGCAGGATTCGCAGGTGTCATTGATTCAGCCAAGAGTGACAGGAGACATCTAAGTGTTTGCTCTCGGTGCCAAAGCCTTTTCATCCCTGGTTGCAGCTGTAATTTTTCCTCTGATTTTGTCAAGACCTTATGATATCCTCCACACTAGCTCTCTGAACATATGAAATTGCTGATTACCACTTTCACTGAATTTTGAATTGGCTAATGAACTTTGTAACAGCGGGGCGGCTGGAGATCTGCGGGTAGAGCAGGTCGACTAGTGATCAAAAGGTCGCTAGTTCAAATCCCGGCTCCGGGCAAGGCTGGGCTTGAGCAAGATACTGAACCCCACATTGTTCATCAGTGAGGGCCCTGCGATGAGCTGGCGACTTGTCCAGGGAGTACCCTGCCCTCGCCCTGAGACAAGGCTGAGATTGGCTCCTGCAGCAACACCCCGTGACCCCATGGAAAGGGATAAGCAGTTACGGACAATGACATGACATGATGACTTTGTAACAGCTGTGGTATGTGGTATGAATATTGAATGGCATAAGAAATTAATGGGTAATACTAGATTATGTTCATTCATTACATAGAAAATATCCGCACACACAGATTTCTCCACGTTAAACATACATTTCAGGCTGAATAATTAGATGTTATTTGTGGTAATCTGTGACTTTCTCACGCCTATGTGACCACTTGGTAGCTACACTCTCCTAACAATGTGTCATACCTCTTCATTATGGCAACTACGTTCGCACGAAACACTGGGCAAAAGCAATGAAGTTTGAATTTCCCAGCTTTCTAATCCGATGTGAGTGCATCACCAAATGACTTTGTCACGTCACAGGTCCACTGTCAAACCTATCCGTATTCATCGCGTTTAACTTGACCGACGACCCAAATGTAACGTAGAGCGCTGGGAGCTTGTTTTAGGCAGTTAGAGCGGATGAAGCTGTATTCAAGCCAAAAAAGCTTTCTCAGCTTAGATTTAGCTGAAAATGTATGAATTTGACCTAAACATAGTGTGAAAACATGGTTTCACTTGTTCCATCATTCATTTCAGTCAGACATCTTTTCTTGCCAAATCAAGCGATTTGGAGCGCTGGGAGCTTGTTTTAGGCAGTTAGAGCAGACGAAACTATATCAAGCAATTTAGATGAAGCCAAAAATGCTTTCTCAGCTTAGATTTTGGTCAAAATGTATGAATTTGAGATAAACATAGTGTGGAAACATGGTTTCACTTGTTTCCTCATAGTTTTCATTAAGACGTGTTTTCTTGCCAAATCAAGCAATTTAGAGCGCTGGGAGCTTGTTTTAGGGAGTTAGAGCAGATTCATCTGTATTCAAGCCAAAAATGCTTTCTCAGCTTAGATTTTGCTCAAAATGTATGAATTTGACCTAAACATGATGTGGAAACATGGTTTCACTTGTTTCATCACTCATTTCAGTCAGACGTCTTTACTTGCCAAATCAAGCGTTTCAGGGCGCTGGGAGCTTGTTTTAGGCAGTTAGAGCAGATTCATCTGTATTGAAGCCAAAAATGCTTTCTCAGCTTAGATTTTGCTCAAAATGTATGAATTTGACCTAAACATGATGTGGAAACATGGTTTTACTTGTTTCATCATTGTTTTCATTAAGACGTGTTTTCTTGCCAAATCACGCGATTTAGAGCGCTGGGAACTTGTTTTAGTCAGTTAGAGCAGATTCATCTGTATTCAAGCCAAAAATGCTTTCACAGCTTAGATTTTGCTCAAAATGTATGAATTTGACCTAAACATGATGTGGAAACATGGTTTTACTTGTTTCATCATTGTTTTCATTAAGACGTGTTTTCTTGCCAAATCACGCGATTTAGAGCGCTGGGAGCTTGTTTTAGGGAGTTAGAGCAGATTAATCTGTATTGAAGTGTAGTATCTGTGTGTTTTCTACACATTTTGGGTTACTAATTGTTTCTCCTCATGTGAGTTAAGAATACTAATAGAGTGGATTTACAGCTCCAGGGGTCAGAGTGGTAACTGTGTAAGTGCCAAAGGTTATCAGGTGGCAGACCAGGATAAAGCAGTAAACCTAAGATTGACCCCCACGCCAGATGGTGGGAGATGCTCAAATGTTTGTGTTTGTGCCCGTAGAAGAGCAGGAAACCCACTTGGGTCATTTTGGGGACAAGACATGAAGTTGAATGCAGCCAAGTCAGATGAGTTTACAAGGGAGACAGGTCAACTCCTCTTTTAGTCCATTGGATAATTTACCAAAGTGACCAATTAGGAGAAGTGGGTGTGTGCTAGAAAGGGACTTTAAAAACCCTCGCACAGGAAGAGAAGGAGGGGTGGCACTTGGGTAGAATTCCTAAGATCGAGAGCGTAGGAGTTCTGATAGGGCAAGAAGGGGCAAAAACGTTTGGCATTACTTTGCCCTAGATTGGAGAATATCAGAGGTGTGGCCACACACTCTGTTCGGATGCTAGGCTCAAGTCTGTTTTAATAAAGATTGCTCTATCATTCCACCCAGCCTTGCCTCCGCAGAATTTTTTATCAACATACTATATGCCGACACCTTTGAGGAAGACAGCCCAGAAACTACAGGTGGCGTCACGAACAGGATGGTTTTTGACAACTTGGACACACGACAGGAGTCCAGAGACTGACTTTCACCCCAGCCGGCAAACAAGGTGAGCATTTCGCTCCAGGGGTCAAACTCAGGCCCTGGATGGGACTGTGTGTGTGTTTTCCAATATCTGTCAAACCGAAAATTACCAAAACGGGGGGAACTGGGCAACAGGTGTGTAGTTTGTTGATACGATTCTGTCTAAATTTTCTAAATTAAGAGAAAAGGAGAAACTGATGCGGTAGAGATTTATGAATTAATTGGTAATACGATGCAGGTATGGCGTTGAGCCATTTGCTGGAAGTCATGCGTGAGATTAGTCACTATTTCCTATGCGCTAAGTTGTCTCAAAGAGTGAAGAAGAAACAAGAAAAGAAAATGACAGAAAAGAATAAAAAAATGTAATGAAGAATAAATAAGAAAAGAAAATGACAGAAAAGAATAAAAAAATATAATGAAGAAGAAATGGTCAGACAATATAGAGAAAAGAGATTGCTGACAATAGAGGAATAGAGAAAAGAGAATTAGAGAATAAGTGAAAAAGGGAAACTGCTGTGGCAGCAATGACTGAATTGATGGCCATCCGATGCAGGCAAACATTGTCATAAGACATGCGGGGCATTGGTCTTCATTGGCTGCATGGTTGAGTTGTCTCAAATACAGAAAAAGAATAGAAAAGACTGGCCGGAAAAAAAAAATGATGAAGACCACAAAAATTTAGAATGAGAGAGAAATGTTATGTCAAATCAAACTTATGGTTGTGACAATAGAAATTCGACAAGTCTATGGGTGCGTGCGACGCCCATGGACTCTAATCTAAAGTGGTTTGGCACTTGGTGGGCTGTTAGAGGCGGTTTTCCGTATTCTGAGTCCAACAAACCAAGTTGCAGTATGTGTTAGGTAGAAGAGCTCTGATGAAATTCAGCTGAATAAGTGTTTGTGTTTGTTCGTCTAAAGGAAAAAGAGGGGGCCCGGTGGTGGTTTGTAGTGTTCAGTGCTTATTGTGTCCTCTGAAGCTGTGTGTGGTGGTTAGGAGTCAGCTAAAGTTGATGTGAAAGCTGAGTGTTTGTCCATGGAACTAGTTATAAGTAATCTATATAAATGCGCATTATTAGAATATATCATATACAATGCATAGGTGTTGTATAGATAACGTGATATTCAAAAGATAGGACATTAGATGGATGACCCATAGGGAAGTACGATTCCTGCCCTTCCTTTGCCTTATAGGTGATTTGTACCTTCAGCTAAAGTTGTTACTGTAAATCCGACTTTGATCTTGAAGGACTAAAATTTAGGTGAAATAGAAGTTCACATGAAGGAAATATTAATTGGTGTTGATTAGCTGTATAGCAAAGGAAAGGAGGAATTGGTGGTTTGGAGATTTCCCTATCAATAAAGTTATAAGTCTTATGCATGACTAGCACCATCGATCACCTAAAAGAGAAAGAGTAGAGGCAATAAGGAGAGCTAAAGGGATATTATGCGGAGAGAAGATGCAGAAAGTAGGTGGGAAAGTTGATAGCAAGTCAAATATAAGATTAAAACACGCATATATGATTTGTGTGACTAAAGGCAATGCATCCTAGTTGACTGTGGATCAGAGGAATCCAGTGGGGTGTTCTTGGTCGTTATCAAGCTGGGGATGAGGAATTACTGGGGATGATGCTTGATTTGTTGGTGGAGAAGTTCAAGGAGTACGAGTAAGTAGACATTTGTGGACGTACGGACAATTGTTTATTTGGCTGACTGGTGTAGCTGGTCAAAGTATGGAAATGGCCTTTATGCACAGTAGCCCCCACATATCAGAGGGGGAAGCCCTGATGCGAAGTGAAGGAAAATTAGTTCAATTAGAGAAAAGTAATATCTCAAGCCTAAGTATTTGTAAAAAGAAATTTGACATAAAAGTTAAAACATAAATCGCTGAAAAAATCTGAAGATAGGAGACAGCCAAACATGCATGATTGGAGTGTGACAAATACCAAACCACAGTACTGACAGGATTGGGTATTTAAATATATTGGGGAAATTTGGGTTATCCAAAGCTGATTAGTTAGACATATATGTAGTGGAGCCTGGATATTTTCGTACAGGGAGTAAAATCAAATCATACACATTGAGTTTGCTCTAAAACACCTCCTCAGAGCAAATGATTAAATCGAAATTTATAAATGATTAAGTGGTCATGAGTTTAGCAATATTTCTTTAGGGCGTAGTTTTGATCTAAAATGGCGGTTTGAATGTTGGCAGATAAAAAGGGTTGATTTAGGATTGACAATGAGTTGATCCAGCTGTCTTTGACTCGCTGAGGTTGAGAGGAGTTCAGAGGGCGCGTGACCGCGTAACGGAGAGAGAGGACACAGAGAAAACAGCTGATGTGTGAACGCGCAGACAGAGAGAGCGTCGCTGCGAGTGTGGAGTTACTCCCCCTCCCACACTTACATACGGATAACCGGTGATAACTGTTTAAAGCTTCAATGATTTTACCTCCGAGTTTTTTGAAATACATTGGATCCGCCTTAATAACATGATAAATGATGTTAGACTAAACCTGCATGATGTTTATATTGTTTGGATGATGATAAAGAATTGAGTTTTGGCTTGCCCTATGGATGAAACAGTCTTCATTTGTGTTTTTTAATCTACTTCTCTCTATATACCGGGGTCGCGAGAGTCCGAGAAAGAAGACATAACATCTAAGAACGGGAGACGTACGACAATCACCGGACACCGGTTAGGTTTGCTCGTGACATCCGCCTGCGTGACCCACGCTGAATCTGTCAGGCTAGTGCGATCTTATCCACAAACCCCTTAAGGACACGCACACGGATACACCCCCTGAGATAACCCTAAGAAGACAGAGACGCACATGCTCATAAACTCACAGACATTTAAGGCGACAACATTTACATGCTCACAGTGTTATTGAATATACAAGGGGAACACGAATAAGGGAAGAATTACAAGTAGAGCTTGGCAACTGACTGATCAGTTACAGTAGATCATTGGTTGTTGATAGCAATTTCATTATTTGAGTATAGGATTTGATTCAATCTTGGATGATTCAGTATCTGATGTCTGAATTAGTTTATAATTATTGGAGGACATAAACAGTGGAAAAACTGGCACAGACGTCAGCGACAGTTATCAGTTCTCAGGAAAAGCTGATGAACTTTTAGGTTTCTATTTTCCTTCTATCCTCACAGACAGTCGAGTCCAGAAACGTTACAGTTTTTAAGGCGATACATTACAGGCTCTCACTGCGGTTCGCAAATTTACTCCATTGTTTCTTAAGAGGTGTTTCTGGTGACACAATGTTCTGGGAACACAGTTTTGATCGATGTATTTGGATTTGAGTAACTTCCTGAGAGGGGTAATTATCTTTTTAACAGTATCTAAAAATGTATGAACAAGAAAGTAGAAGGATAGAATTTCACACTGTCAATCCTGATGGGCTCAGGAATTTCAAAAACATCTACCCCTGTTGGTGTGGTACAAAAAAGCAACGTCTTCATAAAAGAGATTGCAGATATATCAGAGAAAGGGCATAAGTGCTGACAGGAAATTGATCAACCTTGACCGGTGAATGAAACCCTTAATGAATGAATTAAGCCTAAATTTTTCCAGGGAAGCTCAAGTGGGCACAACTGTCCTTTCTAAGGATGCCCGGAGCACAAAATACATGAAAACACATACACAACATGATAAATCACGATTACATTCAGACTGCAGAACATTGAACAACAGATATTTTGGGAAATATCTAAAGAGATAAGATGATTCAGCTTAAGAGCGGACTATAAATCACAGTCTTTCTGAATATGGTTCTTATAGTAGGAATGTCTAAAATCAAGGACTCCAGTGAACAAGTGTAAGCATTACAATTTCTAAAAGAGATAAAATTGGTAAGATAATTAGATAAAACACTCGGTAGGGCCTTGTAGATACGAATCATGTAGTGTTGTTCCGTCCTTACAGATATAGATGGTGATCCAACTTTGTCATGAAGGACCCAGTGATGAGTTCTAAACCCATCACCTGTAATAAAACAAAGTACAAAATGATACCTGCCTCAAGGGGTTTCAAAGGGGGGAGAACAGCTTGAATATAAATGACGTCAGCATAATCTAGAGCAGAAACAAGGGGGGACCTGAACAAGTTGTTTTTATATTTCAAAGTAAGGCAAGATAGGTTATAATAAATCAGTGATCATCTAGATTTTAGTTGGTTCAGTAATGTGAATTTAAAAGATAGCTTATCATCTATCCAGATATTCAGATATTTGTAACTGGACAACTTTCAACAGGAGTCCCATTTAATATAGAAGATACCACTGTTTATAAGAGGAGAGACAGACAAAGCTCGGTATCTTGGAGTTGTTTGAAAATCAGAGATAGAAAGAAAAGAGGAAGAAGCTTGCGGAGGAATCAGGTACTTCAGGTGTGCGGCTCAGTCAGGTTCAGATGAATGGATAAGTCGCCACTCAAAACAAACTCTGCTCAGCTTCAGTTGTATAGTTGTGGGACCACAAGAAGCACCCATGAGAACAAACAAGGATGAATATCTTGGCAAAGAACATGACATTGAAGGAGACATCCTACACATGACTCTTAATCAAGGATTATGAACAAGAACATGTGAGAGAAATGATGGCAGAAACAGAGGATGCTGCTTCTGTTCCAACAAAAGAAACTCTGCCATTTGGGGAAGTAAAAACCAGGAGCTCATGAAAATGATGATCTCCACCCAAGGACTGGGACAACTACAAACGGTTGTTTACGGACACAGCATGGACATTGGACTCGGGAAGTCAGCCTGACCGGCAGAAGTCGAGCTCCAACCCAGAACCTGGCCTCCACGGAAGAACTAGTACCCAACAGAGGAGGAGGTAATCCGGGGGATGATATCACAAACGAGAGGGCAACTATAAACACACGTCTTGTAGATAACTAAGAGTCCTCAGAGCAACACACCATTGTTGCCTGTAAAGAAACGTATGGCTGTTTGGCTGACTTTCCAGCAGATGTACCTGATCCACATGCCTGGGTGGCTTGAACTCCTCCAAAGGCTATAGTTAGTAGAGTGGAAATTACAAGAAGCAATATGAATTAAAAAGTTCTTACTGGTCCAGATCAGTCAAAGATATTGAAAGGAACTAAAATTCTAATAGTGAAAAGAATAACAGAATTAGTCAGTAAAAATGTTCAGATTGTAAAATATACATGAGAGGCAAACTATAAGTAATTAGTAATACAATAGTTACAGCAATGGGTAAACAACTGAAAACAGCAGGCTGAACTGTGCTTACAAAAGAGAAACTGAAAATTAGTGTGCAATGGACAGGACTTGCCATTTAGAATTAGACCACACAGGCGCTATGGCTGTTGTGTACACAAGGTCCCCAAGTTGAGCTATGGCTCAATAACCAGCCTGTTAGACCAGTTTACTATCTGATTGAATGAGTTTTATTTTCCAAAAGAGGTTCCAAAGTCAAGCTGCAAAATAACATAACTTCTATTCAATACAAGCATGGTGAAGGAGAATCATGATACATTTGTAGAACATCAGGAGCTATAGGAATGAGAGGATGTCATTCTAGCAGAACGCACCACAGTAGATTTGTTGAATATTTGCCGACCCCAAATTGAAGAGACCACCAGATGCTGTCTAGAAGCAAATGGGCAAGCCCATGTTGCAAGGGGGGAAGGTAAGAGAAAAAATTCCAGAGGGGTGATGGTCCCTTCTGGTTATATTCGGACTCCAAGAGATTATACGTACGAGCTAGTCAGGGACTTTGTTGATATAATAAAATCAATTGAAGAAAAAACAGATACAAATTTTAGCAAAGGCCTGAGGTTTGTCCTACCAAGCAGAAGGCAGCTCAGTCTGTTGCCAAGTTCTTATGTTGGGAGGTCATAAGCTGATGGAGACTTCCAGATCACATATTTACAGATAATGGGAAACAATTGTGGATAAAATTGTAAATATGATTGTACAAAAATCGTGAACTCAACAACATGTAGGAGTGGTTTATCATCTCCTCAAAACCAAGACGTCTGCAAAAATTTATAGTGTCCTCAAAATCCAAATTGTTAAAATCTGCCAACACACAGGTCTAAATTGGGTAGTGGCGCTTCAGCTTGCATTGATGGCGTGTCGCTCAAGCAAATTACGACAGAATCAATCCCTATTGGAAAAAAAAAGAGGAAGGTGTAATTTAAACATTTGACTGATTTACATGGGAGTATATTTACACATGTCTCCAACAGGCAAAAGCAGAAGGAGGTGCTAGAGAGGCTTGAGAAGAAAGAAAAAGAGACAGAGGGAGACCTGGAGAAAAAGTGTTTGTGAGTTCAGAAGGAAATGGTTTAATAGCCACAGGAAGGTGAAGATTGAAGGAGATTTCGGCCTCTTTCCCCTATACATAGAATATAGTCCAAAGACCAAGGAGAATATAAGTGGTCTTAGTAGGATCACATCTTGAAAACGAAAGAGAACGTGGTCTGGGTCAATCTACAGGTGATATTCAGGGACTAGTTTACAGCCTACATGCTATAAATTGGCGTTGGTTAGAACGAAGGTGTCAAACAACTCACTTGGCTGAATAGACTACATAAAGTGTTTATTTGATGAAATCCAGCGTATGAGAAGATCAGAGTGATTGTGAAGTTTGTGGGAACGATAAGCTCACTGGATGTTTAGGCAAATCTGTCCCAGTGAGTCACCGAAACATGAGGAATAGAAGGGGAAATTAGGAAATCTATCTGACCGTTATAGGCACTGAAATAAGGGCAGACAAATGGGGTGTTGCCATTGAAAGGCAAAAGTAAATATAGAATGTTTAAAGAAGGTCAGAGCATTGAGCAGTACATAGATAAGAACAAGATTGGAAATGAATAAGGATGAGGTGCACACGTACACAGAAACAGTGATTGATCTCTAAAGACTAAGCATTGCTTTTAATAATATTTGATAGTTTGATGGCCTTAAACAAAAGTTCAGTTTGGAAATGTAAGAGATTTATATAGGCAAATTTTGTTATTGTCCAGTCAAAATCAAACTCATAGATTATGTTAAGACAACATCCATTTATCCCTAAAGCTGCTGAGGTCATTGCTTTTGTTGTTCAGTCTATTATGAATCAAGGTGCCATTGTTGAATTGCTGATCTCGCCCTGTATCGTCTTGCCTGAATAAATCAAAGGGGGGTGGAGTTAATTAAAATATCCTGAAGTCATAAATGAAGCTGGTTAGCATCCAGTAGATGGTGTAATATTAACCATATTAATGGTGAAGTTCATTTTTGGATACAGATGCCATAGGGTTTCCATCTCCGATTTATCTCTGTTTGCTGTGGAACTGAGAGGGGAACATTAGTGGTCATTGTGTGATAATGCACATGTTCAGATGTGGACAAGGATTGCGTATAGGTATTCCTATACAGGGGCATGGTTAAACTGAGACAAGGTCTCTTCTTTGTTTTCTGGCAGAAAACAGTCCTAAAGTTTTGAAGGACAAAGTTGCAACTTATTTCATAAAATTTAAGGCGCTATTACACTCCGGAGAATCGTGAATTGGGTTCCGATCACATCCAGACAATTTTGGATGTTCAAAAATTGTGAAAGAAAACAAACGATTGCCTTATTGGATTTAACAGGCTATTGTTGTCCATGGATTTATAATTTGTGGAGATCTCCCAACCCATGTATGACTTTACACATGGGGGAAACATTTGACCAAGACTGACGTTGATTGACTTGTGAGGCCGAGGTAACCTCTACTGACTTAAATATACTGACTTAGATCAAGCTTGATTAGGCCTCTCAAACCACCGATATTCTTGTTAAGTTTTTGAAAATTTGTCAAAGGGGGGTAACAGCTGCTTTTTCCAAAACGTTATGGCCATAGCTGATATAATCTTGTGTTATCTGACTGTTCATGTTTTGCATGCTTCTCCCGGAGGAGAAAAATTACTCTTCTAACCAAAGCATGAGTGTGGAACTAACAAAGGTGTTACTAACAATTTCGCATGTTACTCTAAAATGATGTACATTCCTTAAGAGACTAGCTTTGATTCCTGCAGGTCCGGATGGAGAACCACATCCATATCTGACAATGGCCGATACTTCGCCAAACCAACAAAACATTTTTGATATACCCCTCATTAACCCCAACTTGATTTTCCTTTCAGATAATTCTGCTGTGAAACTTCTGACCAATGGATCTCCTCATGTCCCATAAGCAATTATATAATAACATGTCTGATCAGGCAGCTGAAAATGTGGCGATAACTTGAGGTTTTTCTTTCTAGGAACAAGGAAGGATGTCAACACTAACTTTTGAATATCAATAATGTCTACCTGTCTGTGTAGTGGTACACAGATATGAAGTTCATACAGGTTTGCTGACCCAGAGCATCTCCAAAGGTAGCTGCTTTTACATCTATCTCTCCAGGGCCAAGAAGTTGGAAGCACTGGAGCACCAGGGGAAGATGTCAGGAATGTCCTCACAGGCAATGAATACGAAAAAGATCCAGTGACACCAATTCATAACATGATTTAAAGGAAACAGGAAAGACTGTTTCAGGGAGTTTAGGAAAAAACAATTGAATAAAAATGTTATTTGATGTACGTTAATTAGTATGTGGATGAAACAACAGATGAATTGTTGATGACAAGAACTGTGTCCAAAAGTGTCCAAACTTTGAATGGAGATCAGTAAATTATTGATGCAAAATTACAGATTGAATGTAAGAAATGAAATTGAAACATTTGAAATTTGGAAAATGTATAATATTGAAGACATTGGGGTTGTATAGTGGTTATCCAGTGCTAATTTTAGGCTACATCACGAGATTAGTATGACATGACAAAGGTGTATGAGTAAATATACAAGACTGAGAGAGAGTTCATCGATTCAGAGTGTTACAGACAACATGCCTCTCTTAATGGCAATGCTGCTGAAGAACGAGTATTCAGTGGATACAACAGGATGACATGCTCGTTTCGTTGTGTAGAGTTAGACAGATTTCTGTGTTCTCATACGTATATCCATATGTCATGATGTGAATGTTGTGTTTTGTTGAAATTCTGTGACGTATGGAATGAGCAATAATCTTAACACTTTAATTAGGTTTTACTTCTTATATCATCACATGGTGATATATACATTTTGATAACATTGGAAAATAGGACCTGTAAAAAGTTTGGAGTCCAATGACCGATTGGCATATGGTCATTCAATTAGAGTATAAATGGTAATTGGTACTTGTAAATTACAAAGGAGTCTCTTCGCCTAGATTGGCTTGAAGGCGTGGATGCTCTATAGTTGATTGGTAAGGTTTCCTATTTCTTTTTGATACTCCTTAGGAGGGGTATATTTTTGGAATGGGATGCAACAGCTGATTTGTGAGATTCCCCTACAACTACACATGAGATGCCATAGGCAAAGATTTCGAGAATAAGAACTATTTTTCAGAGCTTGCTGAAAAAGTGTACCTGAGGGGAGTCCTGCAGATGAGGCTAAGGGTAGCCGAATTCGACCTGATTAGGATAAATAGTGAGCTTATCTAGTCATAAAGTAACTCAAAATAATGTGCTATAGGGCCTAATAAGAAGTTAAGTAATTAGTTTTCCCTAAATTGAAGTTCACATAAAAACAAAAATAGGACTCTGAACTTAACAACAGGATTGGATGAGGAGGACTTTATTGAAAACAGACAAACTATGACAGGAGCTGGTTGAAGGAGTATGATTGCAGATGTGCTGGTAGGCTTTTTTCGAGACCTAGTGGGTCTCGAAGGGGGGAATTATGTAGTATCTGTGTGTTTTCTACACATTTTGGGTTACTAATTGTTTCTCCTCATGTGAGTTAAGAATACAAATAGAGTGGATTTACAGCTCCAGGGGTCAGAGTGGTAACTGTGTAAGTGCCAAAGGTTATCAGGTGGCAGACCAGGATAAAGCAGTAAACCTAAGATTGACCCCCACGCCAGATGGTGGGAGATGCTCAAATGTTTGTGTTTGTGCCCGTAGAAGA